>NW_027248403.1:300000-545247 GCF_041260155.1 Ptychodera flava
TTTTGCGATATCGTTTGATAATGTCTATTCTTTTTTGTTTGAGGTACAGATTGCTGGCGTCTACATTTTCAAACTTACTTCTGTAAGCAGACAGAAGTCTTGCGAATGGATGACGTACGAACATGAACGAGAAGTAGGATGGATAATGATATTTCTCATCTCTCTTCAACGCTGGAACCTTGTGAACATCAATATGCCCCTTGGGTTTTAGAAGTTCCTCAACAGATTTCGCCCTCCCTGTCAGAACACATATAACTCTCATCCAGGAAGTAGAACCGACTTTTGGTGTGTTGCAGTACATAAACCTGTTTTCACGAACATTAATCAATTTACCCGTGCATCTGAATACAGTTCTATTCCGCTTGGCCTCGTCACAGACCTTTGCTAACAGTGACTTGCGTCGAACCTGCTCATCTTCGATCCGTTTTATCTCCGAGTGTGTCAGTGTCCTGGCAGTGTGATTTTGCATTATCTGGGAAAGAGTGGATAGTTGGAAAAGTAAACACAATACAATGTGTCAATGAAAGTGTGACATGTTTATGTTAAAGACAAACCATACAAAAAGCCAAAACTGATTTTTTTAACGTACACATACACAATGTAATTGGTAACGAGGCGACCCTAGCATTTTTCTTAAAGCCACAGTTGCTGCGAATTCCATGCAGTATTTTCATTATTTTATTTTCAAACCAAAGTTGGTTCGTGCAAATGTGCTAACTGAATGACGTGTATAGATTATACGCTGTTTTCAATCGGACTCGTACTCACGACATACGGCATCCGGTCATCTAGCAGAGAGGTAGCATATAGAACCGCTCGGCCAAATCAAAGCGAGTGGTTCGATAACCGAACTTATAGTAGTTATACAGTGACACCTCCACACATTGTGGAGCTCAGAAGCACTCACGCTCGTGCGCTCACTATCAATCGTCGCACAGAAACTTTTATCGAAGCAATAAAGTATCACTGCTCGCCGATTTGGCAATGCCTACACATTTTACAGGTAAATAATAAACGGATGCCGCACTCGTAAAATGGCACCCCAAAAGGAAAAGTAAAAAAATGCAGTACTTCGTGCTCAAACACGTCATTGTCCTCAAGAGAACAAGCATGATGCAATTTCTTCAATCCACAAACGCGATGGCTGACATTTTGTTATTGTAATCTTTATCCCCTCTGTCATTTGATTAGATTTTTAGAATAGCGGGGAATCTAAAATGATTCACAGTATTTGTGGCTTTAATTGGACAACAGCTTTAATGGTCGATATTATTTATTACTTTTGGTCAATAATATGGGTATATTTTACTCTTTTTCCCCCAAAATATGCCGAAATACAAGGCAAAACTTTGTATCTACAGCGTAATATATACATTATGTCATTTTGCTATTCACAAATGAATTCATGGCCAAATTCTATTGCTAACAAAGATATTTCGAATTACACGTATGGAGGCTGTGCTGACAATTTTAAACCTACTGAATTTGATTTGCAGAAGAACAAGAAATTTTAGGTTTGGAGACTTCGTAGGGGGTGGGCCGGGGAATGCATTCCCCTAGGGCCTTTGCTGTGTAGCATATTATGCAGAATGTATACCTGTATATTTAGATGAAAAAGGTCCCGGAACATAATGGCAAGTTCTAGAAAATGTGACATGGGTAGAGTAACATTTTATAGATTAAGATAGGGTTTGCTACATTTTAAAGAGCATGTTTGACTTGAATTTCCTGGTCCAAGTCCGCGTGTGATTACTAAACGTTCCCTTGACAAACATAACAAACACAAGAAGAAGAATATATTATACCAGTATATTGGTTGCAAAAATAATAGAACTGTAATAGTCGCGCCAGCGGCTTACTGACTACGCATGCGCTTATTCATAATATACTATGCGAGTAACCGGAAGTGTACCCTTCTTTCTCATGATGGGCGCCGCCATGTTTTTTTTTTGAGTACTCGTAAATAAACAAATACGAAACAAATTACTATGATATAACATGCCTTTTATAAAATATACCTCTTTTATTAGCCAGTAAATGTTATTATACACCTTGTCGCTGATACAAAGTATCGTTGATATAGATAAACGGAGAAAACTGTCGTGCATATGAACGGGGGCATACGCAAAGAATGCTGGGATTGAATTATAGAAGAGCGCCCCCTGTGTCAATAATTAGATTCAAAAATTGCAAGTTTTTAGACGGAACGCTATAGTTTTCAGCTTGCAAGTGGAAGGTGGGCAGTGCGGTTACCATTGCAATGATAATTATTGCATAATACGTCCCTTGTTTAACGCCATAGGCTGTATCATTGTAAAAATTGCCAATTTTTGTCCAAAATTTTTACATGCTACAGAAAATCTATACCTGCCCTGCTGCAGGGTTTGACGTCGTGTAAGTACGTGAACTGCTTTCATCAGAGGGAAACTGGGCATAGTTGTCATATAAACGTTTATGAAGTAACAATTACAGTTTATCATGAATCAATACAAATAACATTGCCAATCTTAACCCCTGGCGCGACACCAAGGGCTGAGCCCTATATAATATTAGGTCTAGACGCAAAAAACAACTCTGTTCTATTCTCGATGTATCCGAGTGAGAACTGGGAGTTGGAACCTGTCCAAATTACCCTAAATATACTTAAGTTTGTATTAAGTTTATACTTTATTACAATTAAATTTTGTGAGCTCGTTTAGGAGTTCTTACAGATCCATGTACTGAAATTTATAGTAAAAATATCATTCACTTTTTTCAAATGGCGTGTTCTAATTTTTGGTACTTTTGATGTCATCTGCAGCAGCGAATTTGCTCTGAAGAATATGGTCAACTGTTAGTACGATATTTCATGCTACTCGACATTTCAGTCTAAATCACATCAAAGATGGCAGTGTGATAATGATAGCAACAAACCACCATAGCGAAGGACATAAAACTTGGTTATGACCACTTCAGGCCATATTAGCACTGTATATCGCTAATGCGTAGGCGCCAAATATGGACTAGTCCAAGTACCGTGGTTCTGTAAAACGTTTTTAATTTATTAAATATATAAGCTACGGGCGTGTTTTAGCTAAATGAGAATTTCAGTGGGCTTAGAGGATTCTCAATTTAGCTAACAAGACACTTTGACCACTGTTAATATAGAGAAATGTTTAAATTAAGTTCACGGTAAATAAACCAACCCTTGACTCGATATTAACTCTTCTGTAAACAGGCATGCTAGCTAAGAAGACGTTTGAGAGTATATCCGTCGCATGGTGAAGAAGGATATGCAGTAAAACAAGCCAAAATCACACACGTGACTTTTACACTTAGTAGACATAACTTTGATCCTCTCAAATATTAAGATTACTTGACAGATTGTTTTACAAATAAACCTTGTCATGACTAAACACCAACACTAACACTTTCGTTGATATTCATAACCAAAACATTATGTTCAAACAATTTACATACAGAATAAAAACATGTCCCGTGTATGTGTCCCCTATTATCACCATTCCAGCAAAGAAAACTCTCTCCGGGCTGTCATTAATAACAGAAGTACCCGAATGTCCGATATAAATGCTACTAACACTGCTGCAATAGTTCACAACCAAATGAATTCCAATTCCCAGCCCGCATTATATGCGTTTTGAACGATTTGGAGATCATTCTAAAGATTGACATTTCTACATGCTAAGACAAAAACTACCACCCAGCTGCCCTATTCGCGCATGCTCATATGAGAATAAAACTGCTTCGTTGTTGTATACAAGTGGATTCTTGTCCCGACTAGAATTCAATGGACACAATAACAGTGCAGTTTACCGCATGGACAGCCTAAAAATACAGGATTTTTTAACATATTTAGGAAAGTAGAAAAAAACACTTGACATTGGCATACAAAATAAAAAAAAAGTGAAAATAAATTATCAGGAGATAGTGTACTGACCTTTTAAGTGAATATAACAAAATACATACAACACAGTTAGACATGCCGAATTACGGTGAATATTGTCGATGTTACGCTTACAGTTTCAATAATTTGATGTTTTGTAGAACGTAGCATCTGATGGTGACATAAAGCAATTGTACGAGACAGTCCTACAAATTAAATTTCCTCATTAATAAAATTAAACTTCCGAATTACACAATGCACGGGTGTGAATATAATTTGAAATTACATATATGACAAAAACGAGAATTATTTTAACCCTAAATTGATACACAGTAATATGGACAAGCTGCTACCTCACGATAATGCTAGAGATGCCTAATACCCTAACAAACCAGTGATGACACCACTAATCGGTATTTTTACAGGGCACGTGTGTTAATGATATAATGATATGACGCGAATGCTAGTGAAACCTTTCCATTAGTTCCTACTGACCGGGCAAAACTATAATTCATAAGATACGCAAACAAGGTTGAATAGATACGATTGTTCATAATCTGAATATTTTTAAACCTAGGTCTCATTAGTTCAGAACTTGTTGATTTTGTAGCTGGTTAAGAATAGAATCATAATTATGTCGCTATGCTCGGCAACTGGTTTTGTCATATTATTTCCCGGATTTCCTACAATTTTATTTGGCATGTACGTAAGCCATACCGTAAATCAATAAAGGGTTTTAATCGAAGTTGTCGCCAGCATCACGCATGTTGGAGACGATACGTGTTGCTTTTGTTTCACGATGAAAGTGTACAACATAATCATACTCGAATTATATACCTAAAAATCAACAATGCACTATATATAATTTCCTAAATTCAGAACAATCCAAAAACTCCATCCCTTAAAACAGAATCACTTTTAGAATTGACCACGCTCATTTTCTTGTCTGAATAATTATGGTATCCGTCTAGTGTTATGCCAATACTGTATTAAATATCGTATTTTTGACTTCCATACCGCATGGTCTTATGGTAACTCGAAACCTACGTATTATAAGTAAATTCTCTATCTGGTTTGAACGGACAAAATACGTCACCTGTTCAAGTAGCGAAGACATTAGCAGTCAGGAATCTCCACCCTGAAAGGAGTTGTTGAAAAAGTTGCTGCACTTCGTTTGTGCACGACCCCTCCACACGCTGTAACGTTTAATAAGCCCTCCCGCATACATACTTGCTATAGTATATCGTACACAAACACAATCTAGTAAGTTAACTCATTGCTAATGATGACTGAAAATCGTTCACGTGAAATGAAGAAGAAAGGGAATAAACTTTGTATGTTTTGAAAAAATGCGGCATGTTTGCGTATGTTTTCACAAACATTTCTGTGACACTTTCATTGTTAAAGATAACATACCTTTCTTTTGATTGGTTTTATATCTTCATGATCATTTTGTTGTCTGCTCTTCGAAGGAACTTCTTCCTCTTTGACTTGATGTTTCCTATACTGTGGAACACTTGGCTTGAACTGACCTGCACAACAACAATGATGTAAATCTTTTAGTTTTACAGGCTACGATCTTTTGAATTATTCGTATATTTATTGATTGATCGATCGATTAATTGCTTTGAATTATTTTTCTTTTGTTTATTTATCACGATATCACCCTCCCCGACCTCGATGAGCCAAGTTCCATATTGCGTTCAGTTTAGCTCGGTTGAATGGCGTTTCATTCAACATCAATGGACTGCTACTGCGAGTCAGAATTTTATCAGTGATTTTTAAAACAAATAAATTCCACCCATTCCATGTTTATAAATAAAAATCCATGAAGGAAGCCTTAATACCATTACAATGATTTGCTGCACGTTTCAAAGAACCTCCATTATTTATTTCTCAACCATTTTTCTAAGACAGACAAATGTTATGATGGCATGGTAGCGATAACTATTGGTGATTCCTATCACTTTTTGTTGGTTATGACAACCATAGTTTCTTGTTTAACTCTCTAAAGCATATTTAAATACACAGTATTCAGCTTATGAGCTTGGCCTACACACGTGTAGGTTGCATTGTCGTTGTTGAGAAGGTAACGGGTTGGAATTTAAATGTCAACAATAATAACAATGCATTTTACTTGTATAGACGCTGTCTTGACAAGCTGTGCTTTACGGAATGCAAGACGAAACTGTTGCTGACATTGAAACGAAACTGATGCAACATTCATCAAAGTCACAGCTACTGGCTCTTTAAAAGCCGAGAAAGGAGAAGGGTAGATGTACTGCGACTTTGTTCTTAATTTGTAGGGTGTACTCTTGACCATGTAGGTACAGACGACACATTAGGGTAGAATGAGCCTCGGGAACACACATATTGACGCTCAAATTTATACGATTCTTTTCCAATCTACCACTTTTGGGCTAATTTCACAGCGCTTTTGGTGTGTTCTTTTCTTATATACCATACGTAGCAAGTCATTTTTAAGCTCTTGAAGTAAGAAAATACTTATCTGGCCTAGAGAGCCGTCATTATTTATGGCCTGAGGTTGGAGGAATCTGAGGGGGGTGTCACTCAAAATGTTGAAAGCTACAAGGGTCGTTGCTCAAAATGTGGAGAGAATGAAGGGGGTTTCTAAATGTTTGGCGCTAAATAGATTAAAACACCTCTCAGATTGCCCTATTGCACACATCAATTTCTCAAACTTTTCCATGCGAGAGGGGACATCTCCTTTCGTGCTCTCCCATTTGAGTGTTCTAACAATTTTACTTCAATTGACTGCACTAGACTACACCATTGCACACATAAATTTCAAAATTGTTCACAGGATCTAGGACAAAACTAATCAATTGTGAATTCATCCTTTATTATCACGGACATATATTTTAACTGACTTTAGTTTAAAAATTACACATTTGACAGTTAACCGCATACAGGCTTTTCGTTCGCAGCTTGAGAAATTGCACGGCTGGCGAGGTTGCAAACAGATAGTGAATGGCTTAAAAACACTGCACTGACCATTTGTACTCTGACATCGTTTACAGGAATGAATGATTTTGCAAATGACACAAGAAGGTCGCAGATTTTTCATTCCCGCAAATTCTTTAGTCTTAAATCTCTGGCAAACTGAGAACTGTCCTATTACAATCATTGTTTGGTTGTTGAATATTGTGACTCAAACACTGGTCATATAAAAATGTAATAAAATATCAGTGGTCAGTGTCATGTTCAAAGAGTTTTACTAAGTGCAAAATAAATTGAAACACCTGTCAAATTGCACCATTCCATATATCAATTTCTTCTCATGTCATTCCAGCTTTTGTCCAAACAAATTTTGACGTGATAGCTATCCGGTTGAGGCCCCGAGAACCGGATATCCACTACGTGTATGAATATTCAGCGTAAACGAGGGTAATAAAACTTCAAAGAATACGTCGGATCAGGCTGGCAGGAAGGCAAGTAAATTATCTCATTTACTCCCTAATTCGAAACTTGGCTCTTCTAAGTATTTCTCTGCACTCCCTCCTGGTGAGTCCACAACGACTGGATTTTCGGTAGTTTGAGAACGGCGAAACCTAACGATGTGTCTATTGTCTATTGAGTTGAAACGGATACTAGCAAAGTGCATTTTATGTGGTAAAATACCCAGCTCGCCATTTTTGGTCGATAATGAAAATATTGCGTTGTGACACATAATATTTTCGAATATTTAAGTCCCAAAGTTCACACCTGTTATCCATCCACGTAGAAATGAGGCCTACGCTGATTGTCATTTCGGAACTATACAATTACGGTTTTTCGTGAATGTTTTATGACCCTTAAACTTCTTTTGTAAATTTTATGTTTCGTGCAAATGTCAGACTAGTGTAACACAAAACCGCTCGGCAAGTGGAGTGCCTCCAAGCCATAAATCTTCAATTGTTGTCCTCAAAATACCAAACACGTATACGGGTCGTTGCGGATAGCAAGATATATGGCAGAGGATTACCTCAATTACTCAACGACTTTACACTAATTCATTACTTTATGTTATGATGAAGTATTGACGTTTTATCCTTCGATCAGGATAATTATATCAAATTATGTTGAATTATTCACGTAACCTTTCGACGAGATTAACTCTTCTGGTAATGGTAGCTGCTTACAGCGACCGGTGTGTCAGTAATTGACAAAATCATTTTAATAAATTGTTCGGTATAAAGAGATGAGATCGGTAGTAGTAGATGCAAGGTTACTGCAAGTATCACTGATCGAAAGAGAATAATTAACATGACTCATATCTGTCCAGTTCCTGGTGATAATAGTGAACTTTTCCGTGATCTAATCAGAGCATATATTTACCCTATATGCACTTGTTATAAACATGTGAAAGAGGGGCTTCAACAATAATGTTTCATGACATTAATTTTGCAGCTCTTAGTGTGAAGGTACACCGCGAAGATACGAGAACAACAGGACCACGCCACTCCACTGCCACGATATTGCGCCACTGTTACACGTTGTAACCCCCCGACACACACCTTAGGGAGCGTTCAGTTATTATGACCGGGGATGGGCTCGGAAAATTCTTCCTGTGCATCAGTCAAAATAAGTGAAACCCCTCTATCCATTGCACCAAAGTATTGATGGTCCCCCTTTTAAAGTGACAAAAGTTCATGACACCCCTCCATTGCTTGAGTAAAGCTGAACGCACAAACACCTCTCGATGGAGGGGCGATAGAATATTTAAAAAAATCTTAGATATTTTCAAATGACCAGTCTCCTAAGAAACTCACGATATGTTAACGTTCAAGTGTCCCCTTCTGACTTGCTATAATTTTGGAATCTTCCTCAAAGGGATTCGACATAAATTACAGGTGGGTCGCAATTTTTTTTTTTGCGCAAGCGTTTTTGAAGGGCAATAAAATTTGATGCATGCCTTTGATTGAGGGTCACCATGTTAGAAGGTAAACTGTGACTGATATAGTGTATCTTCCTAATGTATCAAGTCATTAGATGTGGGGGTCTATTTGGCACAAAATCTATATTTGATGATTTCTGTAGATGTACTTTGCTTGCAGTTTAAGCTAAAAGTGCGTGTGTGTACAACAATTTGGTGTGTTGGTTTATTATATTGATAATGTTGATTCACTATATATTTTAGTCTATGAGAATATTATGTACTACTATTTCAACACAAAGCTAGCGATATCTTTGCATCTATAGAAATTGATAATTAACATAAATGTGCTTGATTGGAATAGGTGTATATGTAAAAAAAAAGATTTTTGAATTTCACCGAAAATGTTCAGTCACTATACATTAATTGGAGTGTATGATAGAAAACTGAATATTTTTCCAAATGAAAAACTTGCTATACTTGTACATATATCGACGTTGGATATATAGACGCTGGGCTAATGAACATAATTGTACTTGATTAGATAATGATGGTCACAAATGTATATTTTGTGTACAAGACAGTTTAGTTTTGGAACTTCAATTTTTGTAATGTTTTCAATACCAAGCTTACTATACTTGTGCGTATAAAGGAGTTGGATAATGGACATATTTGTACTTAATTAGAATAGGATGGTTACAAGTGTATATGCAATAAATAAATGTGATTTTGGAATTTCACCGATACTGTTGATTCACTATACAAGGTAGTCTATGATAAATCTATATTTTTTAAATATAAAAAGAACAATATCTGTGCATTTGTGGATGGTACGTTACTGATATGCATTTACTTAATTAGACAAGGGTGATTACATGTGGATATCTGTGCAAAAAAATTTGATTTTGGAATTTCACCGAAAATTTTGACTCACTATATATGGTAAGTTATATGAAAACTACGAATATTTCTTTCAATACAAAACTAGCTGAATCTGTGTATTTTTTGACGTTTGATTGTTCATTTTAATGTACTTGAATAGTCTAGTGTGGCTACAAGTGGATGTGCGTGCAAGAAATTAGATTTTGGAATTTCACCGAAATGTACATTCACTATATATGGAAGTCTATCAGGAAACTTTGAATAATTACTTTTCCAATACAAAACCAGTTAAATCTGTGTCTTTAAAGACGTTTGATAATTCATTTTAAATTAATCGATTATACTTGGGTGGTTAAAGTGAGTGTGTGTTCAAAAGATTTGAGTTTAGAACTTCACCAAAATGTTGATTCACTATACGTTGGAGTGTATGACAAAACTATGAATAATTTTACAATGTTAAGCTAATTAAATCTGTGCTTTTATAGGGTTTTGGCGATTGATATAAATGTACTCGATTTAAAAGGCTGTTGGAAAGTTCAGATGTGGACGGAATTACACCTAAAAGTATTATTTTATTTTTCATGGTAGTCTACACGTAACTGTTAAATATTTTCCCTGACAAAATTGCTATATCTCTAATATGTAAGTAATAGGAATTGTTCATTGCCACCAGGAAGCTCGATTTACAAGAGACAAGCGTCGGAGTTGCCACGGCAAGATGTTCATGTGACAGATAATTAATTATACTTTTATTCCGATTTAAAGTTAAATGAATTCAGACAATGGAATCATGCAGCGAATCATTTTTATTCGCAGAATATTTTTGAACACTGAAACTGCTTTTTTACGGGATAGATACTTATGAAAGTCCAGTGAGATTTTAAGTGGATTAAGTTAATTTTGCCTGTCCTGCCTCGGCCATAATAACTAAACATCCCTTAAGGCTGCTGTGCTATGTCGTACATTATACTAATCCTGAAAAGTACAGTTCGTATGTTTTGTAGAGCTTAATTATATTGACTATGAGCTTGCTATGGCATATAGTATCGCATTTTAGGTCTAGGAGAGATAAGATTCCAAAATATACACATAGACTTAACAATTCCAAATCCTGAATAGTTGCGTCGATAATGAATGAATTCTGTCAATTTTGGACATTATTCGAAGTTTAGTCAAAATGACATGGCTTCGCGAAGAAAAATGTACATCTCGTTCATGTCTAAGCTCTGGATGAAAGTATGTACACGATAAGTCCAATATAACATGTACATCACTTCCCTTTTTACTGTTAGTGGGATAGGAAACTTCATGGCCATTTTTCATAGAAAAAATAATTTTTACTTCTTCCTTCCCTTAAGGTATGATGCGCCTCGGGAATAGATTGCTGAATTCTCATACTTTTACACAATTCTTTTTGTCTGAATATATGGTGGCTCATTTTGCAGCGGTATGTAAATTTTCCACTGGCGTAGTTTTGTGAACATCTGGGATTTATTTCTCCCATAGAGACAACATAGAAATGGCGGCCGTTTTGTATTTAAAATGTTGTTAAATATTTGGTTGTTTCTCTAGTAAAATGTTCTCGGTGACCCCGATATTTTCCCCTTAATTTGGAAAGAAAATGGTTGAACGTGTGTTCGAGCAACGCTTGAGCAGCTATTTTGATAACAGAGACGAATAACAAAAATATTTACAACTATTAAAGATAACACACATGGTAGAACAGAAGGTATGGTTGTAACTCTCTCTCTCTCTCTCTCTCTCTCTCTCTCTCTCTCTCTCTCTCTCTCTCTCCTCTCTCTCTAATATGTCAAGAATATGTTCCATCTCGATGCAATTGATAGAAGTGAGAAGGTTTAAATTGTAAAATCAGACATCAGTTTTCTTACCTTGAAAGTCTCGTTGATACACTTGCCACATCATAAAACAAACCAACAAACACACAATCAGTTGTGTAACGTACTTTAGAACAGCCGCCATCCTCTAACTTTAAATATTCCCACAATCGATATTCTTTCCGTCTGACCACCCTAAATGCAACATATGGCAGTGAATCAGAAATGTCGTGTTTACATAATGATATTGTAAATATATGAAAGCCGAGCAATCGATGGATAAAAATAATTCGAAAGAGGTGTAAAACAACGGATGTTTCGGGGAAGCCATTCGTCAGCAACTAAAAAACTGAGGAGAGGGTGTAGAGAAATACCTAGAATATGTCACGGACAGAAACTTAAGACATACGGCAAATTAAAGCACTACACCTGACATGAATACATTAAAGTAAAGACCAATCACAGCAAAGCAGTATATAATGCATTGAATTGAATGTTCATGCAAAAGGTGGAGAAATACCAGCTGGCAAATCAGGGTCATTGGAACAAGATCACCCAATTAATGTGGTTGATATCTCAGTATAGCATGTAAAACCTAACCCGGGAAGGGATTCTATCTTCAAACTACACCTCCATTTTCTCATTCCCGACTCAGCAAAGCGTCCAAAAATCATATTCGATGAGTACTAGGTAAACAATGGTTGTAATATGAAGAGCTTAGAAACGAAATATAGCTAGAGAAAAGAAATATTAATATATCAATTTATGAGTGTGAAACAATATGCAGGGTAGCATTTTATCTTGTTCAATATTCGCAAACGTAACGGCGAATTGTAATACGGAAAGGTCTTCTCTAATCGCACCATTCATAGGTATTCTATATCACTTGGGAGAACAGCTGTTCTCTTTTAGAATTTTTTGTGTATCCAGTCCACCTGATACCAATGTAATTTCATTTTACGGCTGTCTCGTGTCGACGATGACACAAACGACTGTGGATTCTTTCAAATTCCAGAAATTTACAAAAGCTAATTTATTACACCATCATAGTTGTTATCCCTTGTTGTTGTTTGGATCACAAATAATAGCGAAAACGTCCAATGTTATAGCGTTTGCACTGGTTACCTAAAGGTCATAGAAATGTCGAATTTGAATATTTTGCAGGCTACTTAGTATAATTCTATGTTGGGTGAATAATTTTCATGTGAGAGCAAAGTATTTTACTGCGGCATGGAAAAATCAGAATCCTCGTGGACATGGCCTAGAGCGTCAAATATCAAAGCAATGTATTTTTAACTGATTGCATGACATCTTAAGTAGACGAATTCATCTGGTATAATGAGCATTTTGTTAATCATAACGTTTAATTATGCATTTTCCGAAATTTCTCCTTCTTTGCTATTTCAATTCATAAAAAATTCTATCGAACACTGTCTAAAATATTTAGTATTTGGCATTTGTACGTCAAAATATCATTTGCATATCGTGAAAAATGTAAAATAAATTTAAAATATCTGTCACACTCTATAGATATGTTATACGTTTTAGATTATTCTGGACAAACGCAGACTTTTATTGGAGAAAAGATTTGCTCATTGGACATGATACATCGTCTTTTTATAACATTTTATACTTTGCTAACCCCGTCGGTTGCCTTGCGTCTCGCTTAAGTGCCAACAAGGTGCTTGATAAATAGATAGTAATGAAACTGTTTATCTACGGTCTACCTCGCATGACACCTTTTGAAATGTTGGTCCAGAAAATTATCTTCAACGTTTGTTACAGATAGAATAAAAGATAAAGCGATGTCGTATTCAGTGTTGAGTTTATCGATATGCAAATGAAATCAAGAGAGCGAATATTTGTATTGAAGTGTTCTACAGTGTGGGACTGCTTTTTATGGGAAGAGAAGAATGTGTGTCTTGTAACTATCTAACGTCACTCAATTAAATTGACGCTATATCTGTTAACTTTTCACCTTGACTGGTGATAATTTGGATTTTTATGAATAAATTATTACACTTTTGTATGAAAGAGAATGTTTTCACAGACCCTGTGGACGAATAAGAGAAAAGGACACCAAGGAAATATCAAATCACATCGTGCAGCATTAGTACCCTTTTGTTTTCTCACCCTTTCATATTGTCTTGTTTGAGTTTGCGCGTCTGTTTACCAAAGACGTAATAAGAAATAGAGAACCTTGCCCATAGACACAAGATCATGCCGTTCCTCAAATCATCTTCCCCCGGTTACTGAGTCAGGTAATGTAGACTTCATAGGTTTCGAGCTCAAACATCTGAGAAAGCGAATCAAATACCCTAACCCTTGACATTTAGAAGTGTATCCATCACAGCTGTAGTTATATAAAGGGGGCGTCGGAACGAGAATTAAATAGAAGCAAAATAAAAATAATTATACCACATATCATAAACTTTGTACAGGTACAGTGTGGAGTAAAGGAGAGCAACTAACACGGCTTTCCTGTAAGATAACGCAGAGAAGGATAACCAAAGACTAGCCCCCAGTCGCCTAGCTTTTCTTATCACAGTGCTCGACCCCAAGTTTTATGTCAGCCACGGCATCGCTTATAGTAGTTGTTGTATCTGTAGAGATTGTCTCTCAAAACCGCAATCGCGTCCGGCTGGCGACGAATCCATTTGATATCTCGTTTCCTTTGAAGTATACGATTAGCCCTTCAAAGTAGGGGTCGCCACAGGACGTGCCGTGTACAGCTACATCAACATCAATGTTATTTTGGTAGAGCAGTTTGGTTGATATTTGATGTTATGTACATCTCTGATGATAAAGTTTGTCACATCTATGTTCAATCCCGTAAAGTGGAGTTATACGCCATTATGATATAAAAAAACAAAAAAGCATAAAAAGAACAAAAATGAATAAATAAATACCTTTATAAATATATCTATGATGTGATTTGTTCAAAAAAATATTGAAGATTTTGAGTGCATTTTTATCGCTATCAAAAGACACTGTTTTCGTCTCAATCAAATCTAAGATTACATTTTGATGTCTTTATTGTCATCATCAAGATCAAAGTAAATTGTTTATAAGCTCTTACAACAAAA
This sequence comes from Ptychodera flava, assembly GCF_041260155.1. NCBI lineage: Eukaryota > Metazoa > Hemichordata > Enteropneusta > Ptychoderidae > Ptychodera > Ptychodera flava. The sequence continues at coordinate 314,563 of NW_027248403.1, forward strand.
TGGATATTACACAGTTATGGGTGCAGATACCTACCTTGGACACTGTGCGCTGTGCAACATCAGATAGCGATCAATGCAAAAAAGCTCCTGATAATAAAAGTTGAGATAATAGTAAATAAATTCAATGTTTTTGACCCCAGTTAAAAACTGTTAATTATGTATTTTTCGAATATTGCGTGAGAGCGCTCTACAATACACATCCGGGTATCCCCTGCAGTCGTCCATTAGGCCAGCATTCACAAGTGTGTAGTGTTTTCTCGTTTCTCGTTTCAACTTGTAGTATTTTAAGAAGCGACCATATTTCAACATGCCTGGTGCCAGGAGAAAGGTGACGAAGCCCAAAAACAGTGTATTGAGTCAGCTCGAATGCAGCATCAGAGAGAAAATAATGACGGCTCCCTAACATCAACAATTTCGACATTTAGAGGCAATTGAAATAATAATAATATTTTGCCTGTATTTCCACCTCCCACCCTTGCCTTTTGATGCACTTGTTATTTGCATATTTTTTGAGTTTCTATCCCGTACAGTTACGTCTAACGGAACTTTGCTGAATTGTAAAGCGAGCCTGAAACGCTTTGCACTTTATAACAGGTTCGATGTAGAGCCACTGTCAGATTTTGTTGTTTCTCTTTCATTATGTGCTCTAAAGAAGGAACTTACTTGCCCTCCAAAACAGAAGTAACTTCCTATTACACCAACCTTACTTTTACAGTTTGCACGATTCTTAGACTTTGATAAACCTGTGCATGGAGTTGTTTCTTAATTGCCTTCTTCGAGTTTTCAGTCATTGCCTCATTGTTGATGTTAGGGGGCCGTCATTATTTCCGGCCTGGGGGTCGGAGGAATTGCTTTCGAAACTCCAAAATTTCGAGTTACCCCCCTGCCAACCATGACGTGTTTGAGTAACCCCCCTCTCTGCTACAGAAATTTTGAGTGAACCTCCCCCCCAAAAAAAAAACCCAACCAAACAAACAAAAACAAAAACGGGAAAGTTAAATATCTATACAGTAAAATGAGTTGCTGCAGCGACAGGCCCTGTACAGACCCTGATTAAACCCTGTGGTACAGGTCTTTGTCGGAAAGAGGTTCCATTGCTGTGTCAGGGGCTGATGTACAGGTCTGTATCTAGTGCTCTGGTGACATGCACTTATTCCGTAGGATTTTTTTCAAGATGGGGAAGATGTGGTGCGAAAGCACCACAAGCAACCGCACAAGCGGTCGCGGGGGAAGGTCAGGAGCACCCCCCTCCTGCCATTGGAGCTTTTGAAAAATAGAGATTAAAATGGTGTTTTTTGGTGGCACTTGGGGAGTATTTTTTCAGATTTTTTTTCGTATAAAAAACTCAAAGGAAAAGAAATCTTAGACAGTATTCCAAAACTTATATTCCAGTTCACTGATTTCAATTACATTTTTTGAAAACGAAAAATAGCGACAGACGTACATTTATTCACATTTATTATTTATTATTATTTTCCTGCAATAAAAGACGGGTTTGTTGTCAAGGCATTCCACTGGTTTTAAACTTTATAGAATCAGAATAAGCTTGCTTTACACATTTTCTTCTATCGGTAACCTATACAATGTAGAATATAGAAAGCAGACGTTTCTCATTAATGATCAGGCAAGTATATCAATCTTTAATCAGGAAATACTGAAAAATGTACTCAGTACTAGCCTCTAACATCAGGCTTGCCACGTCGAATAGCTGATCATTCTCATCTAAAGATCACAATAACGTGAAACACATAGTGTAATAGATTTTAGTTTCTACTTGAAACCACCTATATTATGATAGTGTGGTGTGCACAAATACCGGTATGAATATACATATCTTTACTATTTATTGTTGTATTATTCGTAACTCCACTAAATGCTTCAATACATGTCAACAAAATTGAGTAGACCCCCTTTCTTATTCTCCACTTTTGAGCAACCCCCTTGTAGCTTTCGATTTTTTGAGTGACCCCCCCCCCTTCAGATTCCTCCGACCCCCAGGCCATTAATAAGGACAACTCCCTAAATGGAGCAAAACGGCACGATTTGGAGAACGCTCGCTTTCCTTACCAATTTTTTGTATGCAGGATCCATTTTATGTCCCCCCTCTGCGTACAGAAAAATGTGCCAGTTTATTCAGCTGATAGCTCGTCGCATGCAATCTCAGTTCCTTACGGGACCCCTGGCAGTCTTATCCCTCTTTCTGCCCGGGTTTTCTGCGGTGCGTTGTCCTAACTCATCCCCCTTGCCGGCCTCTCCTCTAACCACTATTCAGGCTACAGTTTCGGGAGGGGGGCTGCTTATTCGCATTTCATTGCCAGGTTCCGTTAGAGTTACTGCGTATGCACGGCGACAGGGCAAGCAATGCTTACCGCCGTTATCTTTCCACACCTCTGATTGATAGGTTCCATGTTACGCAGAGTATGTCTAAAGACATTTCCGCCGATTTTCTTTAAGTTGATGGTTCAGCCAAGGGTTTTGGTGAGTTTGGTAGGTTCATGGGGAGTGGTTGTAAAGTTCCAATAAAAGCTCCCCACTTTTCACCAAAACCCTGTGTGTTAGCAGTTTTATTGTTGTAATTTCACTGTTTTGATCCCTTTTAAAAACTGTTAATTACGTACTATTCGAATACTGCATCAGGGCGCTCTGCAATATACATCCGGGTATCCCCTGCAGTCGCCCGTTAGGCTGGCATTCACAAGTTATGTAGTGTTTTCTCGTTTCTCCCACCCTCACACCCGGAGGTTCGTGGGGAGTGGTTGCACAGCTCTAATCAATGCTCCCCACTTTTTACCAAAACCCTGTGTGTTAGCAGTTTCATTTTTTTATTTATGTTCAGCAAGATCTCGATGGAGGAAGGTAAAATTACGCCATAAAGTTCAGATTTTATTTAAAAAGTTTGATTTACTTCTTGCTGTCGATGTTTAAGTCTACGGATCTCCATTTGGTCGAGTTCAACTTAAGTGCGGCTTTTGGAAGAAAATTTCTCTAGGGTTGTCAATCTTTATAAACTTTTAATTCTAGCTCTTGTATTTTGCTATTCAAAACAAAACAAAAAAAAACCAAACAAAAAAAACAATACTTGAGGTTGCTCACCATCCTCAATATTTTACATTTCAGAAAAATGTTTTCAGGAATTTACGAATAGCATACTTTCTCAGAATAATGGTTTGTCGAGCTCTCTGATATATATAATTGATCAAGTCGGATTGTCTTGCCAGGAAACTTACCTACTAGATTACAATTACAATAGAAAACAAAAGGCTGCAGTACTTCGATACTCCTCTCGCAAACTCGACCCCACATAAATTGATCCCGGGGATTGAGTTCCCGGAGTTTAACTGAATTCGGCTTAGGCTTTAACAGAGCCACAAAGTTCGCTGATACGTTTAAAAATGACAATAGGTGGCAAATCAAGAGAAAATTTGCAGCTTTTTACAAACTTGACTGAGGATTTACAGCTCTGCAAACTGCTAACGACATCTCTATAACAACTACAGAATGTTTATACGCTCGTCGTAAAAAAGAGCATTGTAGATTTAAACCTTTGTACCGAGTAAAAAAATTCACGTACCTTTGAATATCCATTTTCTGCGATATAAAACTTTTTTACAGTAACGAATTTGAAATCTTAGATTTCAAACAGCCTTTACTTCAGTTGTGTCTTTCAAAGCAGTAACGACGCAACAAATATAAAACTATGTTAATGCTTACAAAGAATGAGGTAGTCTAAATTGAAGAAAAGCATTTTGAATTTATTGATTTCAATGCAATTATTCTCCGTCTGATTTACTGAGAAGTTGCCAAGTTACTTTATGTCCGTCTGCGCTCGCTTGTTGAATAGGTGTTTTACGATCAATAAATTTAATTTAGATTTCACTAATAATTTATATTTGTTTACCTATTGCAAGGGATATGTTTAGAAAACGTCTGATTTTGTGGAGGACGTTCCTTGTTTTCATTTAGAATTTTGAAGATTACCTATCAATACGGATAACTGGTGGCCAAGTTCCGCGGCCACAACACAACGGCAAAAATGAACATCCGTAGAGCTCATACTATCATTCTCCTCAAGTGATAGCACTCCCATATTCGGACAGACGACCTGGATGCGTCACAAAAATCTAACAGCAGTTAATCAAATGGAGCTATGTAGTTATGCAAAAGACATGCCGGTCATCTTTCATCTAAGACGTAATATTGCTACTCGTCACCAGTCAGAAAGTGAGGCTTTTGTCCCGTGTTTTAAAATGTTCAAAATGTTTACAGGTATTTTACAATTTGTTGTGTTTGCCAAAAATACTGCCGTGACCTTTGATCTTGTCACAGTCTGCGTAACGACACGTTAGTCACGCTCGCCCGTTTGATTTTTGTGTTACGGCTACTACCAACATAAATGTTTGCGACTAATTTGACTACTACCAACCTATAATAGGTGTCAATACTCGTTACAACTAGTAAGAATATACAAGGCCTTAATCCGTTGTCTAATACCGTCGCACACCCTGCTCTCATTCAAAATCACAAAAAGACCGTCTACTATTTCAAGCGTCAAAACTAATCTCAGGACTAAAACTTGCAAATACAAAGCTGCTAGTACATCTTGCAAATTATCAACAATCTCACAACCATTCGGAGGTCCAAATTTACATTTCTCGATCACTAGTTAGGTGCTAACTACTGCTATTTGAAACACATTTGTAACGAGAGTAATAGTATAATTGGCCGAAATTTAGCACACGTTGAGAAACACATTCCTTTCGTTTTTACCCGACTTTGGCTAAAAGGCGGTGTTAATGCGTATCATCAATATCATTAGCTATCGCTGTTTTTGCGACTTCCTAAAATGCATGGCAACTTGTGACGTGTGTGTACATAAGACATTAGGTTCCAAGGTTGTTTTGTGGACACGTTTTCAGACGCTAGTATAAGAGATTTTAACATAGTTGCCAGGTTGTTCATAACAGTTCTGGCCGGAAAACTCCAGTCTCTGATTTCCCCAATGTCGAAACAGTACAAAATGTTTTCAAATTATCAGGCGACAAGTATCCAGCATGGGGATTTACAATATATTAAAGTACAGTCGAGCATTATCGAAACGAAGAAGTCAGATTTAAAAAAAATCAAAACGTATGGCGTGGATGGCGTTGATAAACCCTGGTTAATGTATCACTAATTTTGTTTCAAGGGGCTTTCAACAGTCGAGTTGGAGTATTTTCTTCTTTGCTGCTTTAAAAAGGTGAGTTTGTTTTACTTTTTTAAATAAATGTATTGTAAGTGCTCAAAGTATACAATTAATATTCCAACAGATTTGTAGTCTCGCATAACAACCCAGACGAATCATTGCCACGTTAGGTGTTGATACGGGTATAGAACTTTTATAGCCATGCCTATTGTATAAGACCAGCTAAAATACTGCTAATTCCTGGTATGTTGCTTTTTCAAATTTACTAGTACAGAGATTGCGAGGGAAATAAGTATTACACTGTCAGTACCTTTGAATACTAGAAAAAAATATGGAATATGCAAAATATTCGTGAGCTTATATCGGCAGTTTGAAATTTGTGTTTGTAATGCTGTAGTTGACGCATTGTTTTCGCTTCCCTAAACTTAAAAAAACATGACGTCAGAGCGTTTTGGCGTGATTCTTGGTGATTATGAGTAGTCGAGGTTTCGCTTCTTTATTTAGTGTTGATTATCCCTTAATATTTCTGTCAACGAATAATCGTATAGTAATTTGTTTGACTATAGTTTGACTATTATCACCCGTCCTTTCTAAGATCAAGAACTTTGTAACCTAAATGAGGGGGTGTTCAACAATCAATTCCCGTCACCCTTACATCAATTGAATATAGTCCTAATTTTTTGCTATTTCACCATTTTCTCTAACCAGCTAAAAGTTAAAATGACTTCCATATTCCTGGCTGAAAGGTGGTCCCGTGTTGGAGACCCAGTGTCAGCTATCAACTGTCAACTTGCAAGCCTTGCTGCACAAAACAAACAAAAGAAGATCTGCTGTGTTGTTTTGAAGGCAACTGAAGAAGAAAAGAAAGATGCTGCTGACTGTGGAGTTGAACTGATACTGCCATGTTTAAATAAGCATGTGCTTGACACATTTAAAGATGACAAACCAACGTCGGACTGGATTCTATCACCTGAAACATTCTTTACAACTCTGTTAGAATTACAAAACGTTGAATATATTGTTGAGCATATTCAGTCATCTACAATATTTCTGATATCGGCTGTCTTAAAAGATCGCTTTTTCAGAGATGCAGATATTATTTTGATTAACCATGACATTCCAACAGCAGCTTTGAGACAGAAATACTTGAAATTTGCTGAAGCAGCAGAAGCAGTTTTCTCTGTCGGACCAACTGTATTCAAGGAATACAACTTAATCTACAGAGGAAATGAGATTCACATAAACCATTTACTATATCTTCCAAGACCCGAGAAGGAATTTTTTGACCTGAATGTTGATCAGAAGCTCTCCGAAAAAGATGGCGCAAAACAAATATTATCAGTAATTACAGATAAAGAAGTAAAATTCGACAAGTACAAATTTCTATCTGCCGCAGTAGGTCAAACAGCGGTTGCACTGGAAAGTGTATACGGGGATATCCCGACGTGGTTTGTTCGTATCTCATCACAAGCTGATACCAATGACACTAAAAACTTTCTGAAAAATAACCTAAAGTGTTCCTTCATAGAACCAAACGCTCACTCCCTCAATAGCTCTCAGCAACATGCTATTAATGACCTACAACAAAGTAATGTCCTGGTCATACCACCCGATGAACCATTCAGTATAGAAGCATTGCAGGCAATAGCTGCTGGATTGCCCGTATTGGTGCCAAAGCGTACTGCAACTGCAGATTTCCTAGAGGAATATTTCAAGGCTGATGCAGAATATTTTATGTATGACCCATCGTTGATGGTGGTTATCGAAGCAGATCAACAAAATGTTGCAAAAACGTGTGCAAGCCAGCCGGGCGATCTTAGTTCTAAAAAAGAAATTGCAGAGTAATTCAGAAGTCACTGCTACTCATGAAAATTTCAAATCCTGTTTTATGAAGCATCTTCGGTCTTCTGCATTACAAGAGACAGGTAAGGATCTTAAAATTGCGCGATACTGTAACCGATATCAAATGCATATATTGGACAGAATAAATTGCATCTGCTCCCATTATAATATAAAGCTGAAGGCTGCGGAACAACCTGTTTAACAATTGATATTTGTTTCCAGAAAGAGAAAGCCTCTTCGAAATTCTGGTTTATGTATTACCTAATTATGTATAACTGATGAAGTGTGTAGCATCACATCATCATGTGTGTGATATCTAAGGTAACCACATGCGACTGAAAATAAGTAAGATTTTAATCATTTAGTCATGATAGACGAATAATAGGGATAAAACGTGCTCTACATTATTTTCTGTGTGTTAATTATTCATAATTGATTCTCAGAGGTATTGTATTGATGTGTTTTGTAACCCTGAGTATTTTACGTTCCCTGCATTGATTCCAGAGTCACCGATTTCCAAGACTGGGACAGTAAAAGTGACAGGAAGAAAGCGACCGTGTGAGTAATCGTTACAGCGAATGCAATTTGAGTTTCAAATCAGCCCGTCGATGTTGCTTTCACTATTACTGCTGATTCTATGAATGATAATTATGACAAACTAATCAGTACATAAGGAGGGACAATGTCTGAGACAATTCCGTCAAACATGAAAAAAGAACGAAGTTTCATTGTGTACTTGCCCATTTAATTGCAATATGGCTACAAAACTCGTGTTTGACGCCATATATAGTTCATAAGGACCCGGTACCTCCCTAATTCACATATAAGAGACAATGTCAACCAAAAATGTCTTTTCTTGTTTTGTTTAGTTTCCATCGTCAAAAAAGATTGGATAGACCATGCAAAGACGCATACATACATACATACATACATACATACATACATACATACATACATACATACATACATACATACATACATACATACATACATACATACATACATACATACATACATACATACATACATACATACATACATACATACATACATACATACATACATACATACATACATACATACATACATACATACATACATACATAATATATTGCATGTAAATCAACGAACAACCTATCTATATATATATATATATATATTATATATATATATATATATATATATATATATATATTATATATATATATATATATATATATATATATATATATATATATATATATATATATATATATACGTTTATTTTATCATGTAAACGTCCACGGAGAAACGTGCAGGCAAACTGCCATGGCGAAACTTGATAATTCTTGCGTTTAAATCATATCACTGTAAATCGAATGCATATTTTCTAAGATGTACAATATGTTTCATCTTCTTTCAATATTTTTTTCTCGAGACAAAATCTAAGCTCTCTATAGTGCATTCTATTTTCAGTGACTTACTTCTCTGTACTTTTTTCGCAGCTGTGAAATGTGTCGCATGTCTTGAGTTGAAAGAAAAGAAAATGAAGATGGAGAATGCTCAACTGCTGGATGAAGAAAGACAACAACTTGAACTGCAAAAGGAAAAGGACCAGCAGCATTTCAAGATTAAAAAGAAGCAAATGTTAATATCTAAACTTAACGACGTTTATGAGCTTCAGATAAAGAAAATCAAGGCTAGAGATAGTCCAGATTTAGAGAAAGAGTTATATGAAGCCTTTGATAATTTTAAGGCAAGGTTAGATGACATCGTTGGAGGCTCTTTGCAGTTCATGTTGAGTTTTCTTTCAGAAGCGGACATTGATTATTTCTGGCTGAACTACGAAGCAGAAAGCGTGGAGAAAGTCTTGAGTGGTATTCTAATTACGCCAAAGATGAGATCACTAGCAGAAGAAGCTGAGTGTACCGTCAGAATTAGACTGAAGATCGACAAGAAGGAGTATGAAATTGTCAAAGAAATTCTTCATGGTAAGCATAATGTTTTTAAATGAGCAAAAGGCTTTGGTTTAAACGGATTTCACATATCCATATTTACGTGTATCAATGCTATACAAGAAGAGGTTCAACTCAAATTTCTAATGACAGAAATCGACAAGCCTTTAGTAATATTGGTACTGTCTTCATTTGCAATCTATCCTCTATCCTTCTTTCTCTTAATACACCAATATTTCGTTCAACATATCTAAATCTAAACTTCACGCATAAGGAACTCGTATATTAATGACAGTTATGATGGTCTTGTAGCGTGTCATCATGCGTTAATTCACATAAGAATACAGCCATTTACCGGAAACGCGATTGGAACTAAGTAGGAAGAATTGGATTTTCATATTGTTGAAATTTCTCAAAAGTGTTAGGTGCCCTATAGCTGAGTGTTGCAGTATTACAAATTACTCATAAAACAAATATATTACTTAAAAAGAAAAGCAGATTAGCTTACATTTGCAGAAAAACCGGCATTACTTCACTATCCAATTATCCAAAATTAGTTCCAATTGTGTTCACATGAAATGCTGATTTTCAACCTTTTTTATCTCTCCTAGCGCTAATTATGTCTAACAACTCTTCTTTACCACTTCTAGATATGTCACCTGTGTATACCATGTCAAGGATCGTTCATGCCTTAATGCTAGCAACTGAAGATGAAGTATCAGATGACTTCAAAGCCCTCATTGTTGACTTTATAGCGAATACCCAGCCTGCATTTGAGTTTAAGGTAAACAGCTTGTCAGAGTTCAAAATGGTAGCTAAGTTGATCATATATCACGAGATATTTAGCCAACAAAAACACGTAATTGAAACAAACGACGAACGAGTGAGATTAGAAAACATCACAATTCAGGCAACTGAAGGCCCGTTGAAGAATGTCGACTTGGATAGCGATGTAATTGAAATATTGATACATGCATTATCAACACTGGAATTTATGAAAGTTCTGTGTTTGGAAGGATTCAACGTAATCTTTATCACAGAATTTCTAAAAATTCAATCGAAAAGAAATACAGTATTCAAAATAAGAAAGTTGGGAATTCCCCGTAACAGATTAATAACTAGCTTTGTCACTACGCTGCTTGAATCGATGAAATATTATCCAGCACTTCAGGAAATAGACATAAGACAAAACAACCTAGGGGCTATTGGCTGTATAGCTCTCCGCCCATTGGCTGAGGAAATCGAAATTCTGTTGGAAAATAATGGCATTGAAGAAGGCCTGCTAGGTAATGAACAGATCGTTAACAAGGTCACTGACCTTGAATCTAAATTGTCCAATTTAAAAACTGTTAGTAACATCGAGCAATTGCAGAGAGACATGTCCTGTGTAACGAAGGTTGATGCGTCAGCTCTACCTGATTATATCGCGAAGAATCTATTAACAAACATATCTCTCTTCAGTAAATTAGAAAGCCTAGATATAAGTAGCTGTATAAAAGCAGAGGGCTCTGAATATTTACGGAATCTTAGTTCTGGGATGGCGCTACTTGTTTCTTTGGAGAGATTGTATTGTAGACGAAACAGAATTGATGATGCTGATGCAGAGATTTTAAGTAAAGGAATGAAGGCAATGACTAAGTTGAGATTCCTCGATCTTAGTGACAATGATATTGGGGATGTCGGTGCAAAGAGTTTTAGTGAAGGTATTGGAAACATGACAAGCCTTACTCATCTCGATCTCAGTAATAACAAAATAGGTGATAGTGGTTTAAAATATGTCTGCGAAGTGATTGTGAAAATGACTCAGATGCGACACTTATATCTTAGTCACAATAAAATCGGCAGTGGGGTGCGCAGCTGTTTAAGTTGTAGCTTTAAATTTATGAAAAGCTTAGAAGTCCTTGACCTAAGTCACAATAATATTAAATATGTCGGTATTGGGAGATTAAGTGAACAGATGGAATATCTAAGCAAAGCAATAAAACTTTGCCTTAATAACAATGAAATTCGTGAGGGTGGTGCAGAAAAGTTGGGCAATGGTATTGTACACCTGAAAGATTTGGAATATGTTGATATCAGTCATAACAACATCGGAAGTAAAGGTCTAGAGACTTTATGTCAAGGGTTGAAATGCTGTAAGAATCTGACTCAATTGATTCTTCGTCAAAATAACATAGAGGATAAAGGTTTAAATTTCTTAAGTGACATACTTGAGAACTTTAACAAGCTTGAATACTTGAATCTAGGTGAAAATCGAATAACGGATGAAGGCATAAATCTGTTTGGCAAAGCGATTAAACACTGTACATCACTTAAGCATCTCGACATCAGTTCGAATTTCATAGGAGATAAGGGTTTCGGAGCTCTTTGCACAGAGATGGAAGAAATAAAATGGCTAGAGCGTTTTGATGCCAGTAATAACAAAATCGGAGGTTTTGGTTTAAAGCAATTTGCTAAAATCATAAAGCATTTAAGTGTCCTTAAATACCTTGATCTCAGTAACAATGAGATAGATAAAACAGATGTAGCTGTTCTTTGTGACAAGGCGAAGTATCTCAGCATGCTAGAAGAACTTAATCTGAGTAACAACAGGATGGGGAACGCCGACTCGAAAAGTATCAGCAAAGCATTAACCCATATGAAAAAGTTAAGAATATTGAAAGTGAGATCTAACAAGTTGAATAAAAATGGGAGTGGTATTAAAAAGCTTTATGAAGCAGCAAGTAATTTGGAAATCAAAACAGATATCAGTAGCAATATTATGGCTGATACAAAGGTACTTACAGCTACCGAAGATACTACAGATGGTAACCAAAATGTAATTTTTGATATCCAGAGAGATTCTTGCAGTGATACACATAGCATTAGCAAGCAGAGTAGTCACAGTACCCAAGGTTAAAACTGTAAGCTCCTGACAATCTTGCACACTGAAAGTAAAAAAATCTATAATAAAGAAAGTTCGCAAAGGGTATAGTTCAAGAATTTTCCTTTGTTTAACGTTCGTTTCGTCTGGACAAATTTAACATATCTAGAAATATTTTCTGAACCAAAATACGGACAGCGGAATTAAGTTGTGAACATTATAATAATTAAGTTACTCAAATAAATGTATATATGTAATTTTCCAATTATTATCTGTTTTACATCGAACACAATTCAAAACTTTTCATTGTCAAACCATGTAATATCCACAATTGCTTTTATGTGTTCCTTGCAGGAACAAAACACTTGTCTTGTATCATAAATAAACGGAATCTTCCATACTGAAATAGTATTTATCTACCTTTATAAGATGGGACACACGTGCACATGTCAAAATTTACTCAGCTATTGTGTATGACTCTTGCACGTATAATTGACAAACCAAATATTTTGAGAGTATTTGCAGGAATGGAAATTTCCTCATTTATAGAGTAAAATGGAATAAAACAAAAAAGCTTAACGTCAGTTTCATTGATTTCTGTATACGTGTAATAAATGTCTTACCACTTCATATTATTACTTTGTAAAGAAAGACCATTTTCTTGGCAATTCTTCAACGATGTGTTGCATAGCACCTTTCGAAGCTGTGTTCCTTTTAGCTCTGAAAATTTTGAACTTTTATTATTACTGAGTATTAATCAAAGTGTTTTTCTATGGTATGCAATTTTGTCTTATGAATGACTACTCTGTACGATTTCGTCAAGAAGAACGAAGTTTGTTTGTTGTGTTAATTTGTTTGTTTTTGAATCACTTGGGAATGTTTAGAAAATACATCGCACTGCGTCATTGGAACTTTTATTTCCAAGTGTGATATGCTCGTTGATATCGCAATGTGTTTGATAAACTATTGGTATCCCTCTGTGTCAGTTTGTTGGTTAGGCGATTGAAATATTAGTTATACTCATTTTCTTCCTAATTTTGTGCTATGATGGATAGCCATAAGCACCTCATAGTTTGTTCACTTAAGTGTTACTCCTTTTTGCTTAGTACGTAATATGAGCAAAATTAATGCACATCTATCGAGTGATAATTTTTGGACATGTACGTGAAATCGTACTTCAAGAGAGAAAATGGGTCCGAGTTTACAGCTTGCAACTTGTATTATGAATTGAAAAAATAAATGTATCGTTTTGGAATGTATTGCTCTAATTTGTTAATATAAATTTTAAATTTTATAGCAATTTAGTGACAAACATTTTTTGCCAGTTAGTAGTAAACCAACACTTTTCACAGATCGTATATGAACGCTTCACGTGCATCAATAACCCTAGCTACGAGTTCTTTTTACTCATTTAGTGGAAAGTTAGGTATATGTTGATCACAGATGTGTTGTCAGTCATTTTCAATGTTGTCATTGTAAAGTTTAAGGAAAAGTTAGACAAGATGTTTATTTTTATCAAACATTCTCCGTCTGCTTAAAATATTATTTATGAAAATAGTTGAACCACAGATTATTAAATTTTATTCTTAGGAACTCCGCATTCACTTTGCGTTTGTGTATTTTCTCTTATCCATGAGATTGATGTAGTATACTCTTCGAAAGTGAAGGACTTTAACTTTGCTCCTACTTTCAACCATTCTCTTACCAAATAAAAAATAAAAATCCGCAGTAACCGTGGAAAGTTTGGAACTAGAGAAACAAAGTACCTAACATTTACTTATTTTGAAGTTAAAAATGGCCGCCATCCCTGTGTTAGCTCTACGAGAAAAATCAAATTTCGACTCTCGAAAATTCAGGACGGTGACTTTTTTCTCAGTCAAAGACCTTTACAATGAGCTCTCACAAACGGTACACCAGGACAATATTGAGAGTTCAAAATATGTATGTCCCGAAGACGTGTACTAACTTAATTAAAATAACCCTCGTTTTAAAATTATGAATTACCATACCCTTCTTCTTACTTGTTCCATTATTTTGATATAAGTTAACTATCTAGCTGTAATTTGTAACCTTTACCTCATCAAACACTGAAGCGAACCGCGAACTTTACTCATCGTATCTTCATAAGTCACACTGATTGACATCTTTCTTCACGTTTTCAAATGTGGAAATAGTATGCCGGCTTTACTCCTGAATAAGCATAAAGCGCATGAAAGCTAATAATGTAAATCTGTACCATTTGTACATTTCATCGGAAAGTCTATGCGCATTTCATCCGTCCCAACAATGCCCTTCTTATGTAATTCTTCCGATATTAAATTGGCTTTTTCCTTTGCTCCTTCTGTCTCCACTTTATCTGCAGCGCGTCGGCCTGTTCGGAGACTTCTCATTTCCTCTCCTAAATACAATGATTCGCTTCATTCATCAAGTTGGAAAGAAAATAAAGTCAAATGAGAAAACGCATTGATCGTAACGTGATATATCACTTACACGACCACTCATTTGTTCAGATGTCCCCTGAAGACATATAATCATAATTTTGTTTATGATGTTGACAACATTTGTTTCTTCCGTAATATTGAGTGAGCTATTCATCATCAAATCCAATACGATCAATGTTTCAAAACGCAGATGATATAAGATTATATTCGTCCTGTAGTACTTGCCCTTCACCAATATCTTATTCCCTCTGTAGAGTGTGGGGTTTTAAGTTTTCATACAATTGCCGGTAAGGTCGAAAGAAAGCTACCTTAAAGTAGCTAATACATTATAGACGCTTTCATATATTTACAGAAGTTTCAAACCCCAATAAATATATATTTTCTGAAAGCCCTGATATTAGGCAATCCGACGGTGCACAGTAAACAGTCATTATTTGCATAATAGTCACACGACAACCGTTTTGCTGAACCTTCCGAAAATCGGGTTTTACCTCTTTTAGGGAACACGCTGCACGATTTCCGGTTGAAATGTATGTATTAATAAGCCTTTGCAATGCCCTACAAATCAGTGTCTGCAATTTCTCTCAGAGTCTCCATTCAAATTATACGGCGTAACATAAACAATTTCTTGAAAAGCACCTTAGTCTAACGCCTTTAATACCGTATAAATCAAATTCTTTGTTTGCCGTCCTTGGATTTTTGAAAAATCCTACCAGCCAGCCAACAACAAAAAAAAAAAACTCAGAAAAAAAACACAACACAGATCAATCGCATAAACTCCAACGTTCCCATCGGTTTATGGGTCACAAGAATCAAAAAATCATCTGTCACATTTACAATGCAGTGTTTCTTATGCTCTTCATTAGCGCGCTGAAAACAATGCGTGGAAACAAAGGTTATACTTGTGTAAATACAACAAGCATACTTAGAGTTAGGTGACTCTGAGTCTGAACAAAAATTCCATAATAAACAATGGCAATAAACACTATACCAGTACATAATGTACAACATGTACAGTGTGATAGTAATCAACTGGTTGTGTTACGAAGATCGACAGATTGTCTCTGATGGAGATTTATGCACTAGGTGGTCATAGGTGCCAGTAAAACTATTAATTAAAATAACAAGATCTCAAATATGAATAAAAAGCATATTTGCGACAAATATAAAAAGATGCAACTTACGTATTACGAGGATGTTTACGAAGTCTTGAAGAAAACAAAATATATTTGAATTAACATCTAATGAAGGAACCTAAGAATTCCATGTAATGGGTTCAAATTTGCAACGTGTCTAAGTGAAATCTGTATATTAATTATAACATGTAAATTTAAGATCGAGACCTGTAATGATGTTTACGATTGGACGTATATTTTTATACCTAATTTATATCTATCATATGATCAAAACCAAGCTTTAAACTTTGTTTAAAAATCCCATTCTAAAATTATTCTAAAATAATACGGGAAAGGACAAGAGAGAAAAATACAACAGACAGGGCAGGAGGACACAACGACCAAAGAGTAGTCCAGGGCATTTAGACAATTGGAGAAGCGTATCTTGGACGGCACCTGTCAAGCTTGTCTACCGAGAAGTAAAGTCTATATAGTACCAACGAAACACTATAAATTTCGAAATGTTGGGGTAAGCTTACAACAAAAGGTGTTCTTGCAAAACCTGAAAATTCCACATATTAAACTGCAAAAGTTACTGAGTATAACAAAGTCTAGTTGTGACTCAGAAAACAAATGCTAAACAACTTGTAAATGGTGAAAAAATTATCTCTTCCATACAATTAGAATTTTTGCAGTAAGAAGAGTGGGTAGCTGAGCAAATCATAACAGCCTTGAGTACAAATCCTCCTTTTTAAGTGTCAATAAATACAAGTCCTGAGCGCTGTTTCTGTTGAGTTAAATGCTCCATTAGCTGTAACTTTAAAGGCTATTTATTCTGAATTATGTGTATAAACTAGTCTTTTACCCGAATTCTAATAGCGCTGATCTCGGTGTCAGGTTTGTTACTGGATCACTTACTCAACACGTTTGACTGCAGATCACACCAACGTGGCTTCCAAACTAAAGTCCAAGACAGCAACTCTTTGTTTATATAGTAGATTTGAAAAGATGTTATTTGGATAATCGTACATTCAATGCTAGTGCACGTAGAGTAACAAAGTAAATTCACAGCAGTGTAACAGAGCCAATTCAAAAAATGATTACATTGACAAAGACACGCAATATCAGAATATTACAACCTTTTTGGTCAAACTATTAGATATTATTCCCCAACATTATTTTTCTTCGGCGAAGGAAAATACGAGTGACGTAATGACCCTATCACTACAAGTCGAACACGAATTGTTAATAGGTTATATTACGTTGCCAGTGTTTCCCGAGCTAAACGATGAAACACATTTGCAAATAATACACTGATTACATGCGCAAGCATTGACTTCATTAGTTTTGTAAAATTAAAGGCGTTGTTTTAACAATTCTGCGTTTGAACTTTTGAACTACTTTTTGAATAATATAAATAAACCATAGGTTAAGTCTTGTCGAACAATTACCGGAAGACTTCATACGTATCTTTCGCTAACCTCCACACAATTTGAAAGATAGCATAGGCCTACCAATTTAAACTGAGAGAAAGTCATGCTATTTTTCGAGAACAAAAATCTAATGAATCTTAACGGTGAGAACACTTTGTGACGTCTTGTCAGACCTTGTTGCAATGATGCTTACGGAATCGATGGTTATGCTTGTTGTTTCCGGCAAATCTTCACGGCCATTCCTTAAAATTAATATACCAGCTTACGCTCTTGTGATTTTGTTGTTCAGTACTGTAGTCGTAGTTTATGAAAATATTGATTTCAACACACGACTTTTTGAGGCTTAGCGTGCGGTGTGGACGTAGCTCTTGACCCCTTCAACGTTGCAGTAGAAACTGCATGTCGCTTGTGTACAATGACGAGCACATTGACAATCGAAGCAAAGTTCCGATGCACAAAACTTGATGACATCGACGCGGGTTGTAGTGACGTAGAACGGCCAGTTTAAAATCCCTGTATTTTCTGTTCAGAGACGATAAAATTTTCTTTTGCATATTATAATGTAAGGAGTGACTAAACTGATAAATAAACTATTGGAAACCATTGTAAGACATTTAAAACATTTAATAAATATGTTTATCGCTATTAGAAAGCATTTCCTCGCAGCCTCCGTGTAAATTTAAAAATGCTCAAACTACAGATCTTACAATTGTTACATTTTATGGGCATTGATCAAACGAAGAGAGGATCTTTCAAGTGATAATATCAGTTTGTGTTCCTAGAAGTCTTTATAATTTGTCGAAAGGGCAAAATATCCGACAACAGAACCATTACGTGCGATATTGAGGTCTCCGGCTTTTCCGTCACCGCTCAAAATAAAAATGTAATGAAGTATTTGACAAAGACTGCATTTATTGTGAAACCGTCAACTCAGCTTTCCGGCTGTTAATATCTACAAACTTTTTAAAAACAGACAGATGCAACTCGAATACCAAACCTTGAGAGCAAATATTTTTATCGAGTTGTTGACGAAGAGACCGCCCAAAGAGCGTAAACCAAGTTATCTCAAACATCGATAGTCCAGCCCATATTGCTATTTCGTCACAAAATATCAGTACTATAAGTAGCTTACTGTAAAATAATTTGGTTGCCTTTGTGCGACGTTATTAACTATTATTAGTTAATGTAAATTCAATGCAGAACACGATCTTTACTTTATACAGTAATCTACCTTTAAATTCCTCCGTCGGTGAGGTGTCTGTCATAGTAGTTATGTTGAAGGTTGGTGTTGAGTTCTCAGCGTATCCTGTAAATAATTACTTCAACTTAATGAAAGTGTATAAATAAACAAATAAATTTCATTAGTTCTATTCAAACCCAATAAAGACCTTCTAAGGTAACTAAAGCTTTGACCAGATTGTGGCTTTTCAATAAACTGGTAACAGGTATATGTGTGGCAATCACGCGACACTGCCAATCAAAAGATATTTTTCCCAAACAGAGCCTGAAGCAGACATCAGCTATGAATTTTTATAATAAGGAGGATTGCGTCATGATTGTGAATACATTAAGGTTCCTTATCGTAAATGCAAAATAACCCTTTCTCATCGAGTAACAGTCGAGTAACATGTCAGCAAAGTGACTGGTACAAATGAAGTGAGTGACTTCAAATGAAGAATTAAATAAAAAAAAGTAAAACTACACTCTGAAATACTTGATACTCGTTGTTAAAATTCGATTACCTGTACAGTTGATTTTTCCTGCGCCATTTTCATCCAGAGGGAGACAGTTTTCATCTTCTTTACAACCAGTGCTTTGACAGCAGTCCTTGTCCTCCAGGATTCTCACACAGAGACTATCGTAGTGGCTGCTGTTACAGTATTGGGCGTCAGGTTTTAAAGCTGCAGTTAAGCCATGGTACCAGTGATCGCCGCAAGGAGTAGGCCATGGATATGAAGGGGTATCTCTCGCAGCAACAGGGTCATCTATCCTATCACGGCCTTTGAAGTACACGATCAGACCCATGATTTCATGTGTACAGCAGTTGCCTTCGTCTTCAATTTTCACATTAAAAGTTATCTTTATCGACTCAGTCGGTGAATAAGTGATATTCAAAAGACTTGGACTGGTAATGACGAAGTCAGAAATCCATAAGTCTGTTGAAAAAAATTCAAAGAGGACATGAAATACTTAAACTGCATAATAAAGATAGTTTACATCAGTCTATCCATTCACACATGCATCCATACATACGTACATACATACATACATACATACGATGACAGGAGAACTTGATTGTCAGTATCGTATAGTGCAAGTTTGAATCCGATGGAAACATTTGCTGAATCTATGGCTTGATTTCACGCATCGCCAAAAATCATCAGAGAAATGATTATCACGCACGTTCGCCTCCTATTCCTGATTAATCCGTCGATAATTTAGTAAGTCTATATCACATAACAACAAAGAAAACACTAACGACTCAAAATAATTAAGAAATTGTACAGACCATTACAATTGCTGTTCAGCACAAAGATTGACATAATAAAGAGACGAGCAGCCAAAAATCTGCAAGGTACGCAAGAGAACGAAGGCTTTAACTTATTGAGACATAAAAAGCGCTTATAAGATGAAACTTCTTGTTCGTATACATATTAATGGTGAAACATATGCGGCTCATGACGGTGTGTTAGTATTTTAAAGTTGTACATGATTTGTGAGAATACGAGGCAAATTATCAACAGTGACGTCCGGGCTCGTCTTCCAGAAGAACGTGCGTGGTTACATAGTAAATGTTGTTCCTCACTCGAAGTACAGAACAAATAACTCTAGCTGGTGACATGAGAACAAGAGTTTTCAAGTCTAAATATCCAACAGGAATCAGGTATATTTCTAGCACATCTTTTCAGCCAATTGCAATCTTTGAAAGTACATAAAAACTTACCGATTTGCCATTCTTTGTAATCTACTCACTTCCTTCATAATATAATGCGGACCTCTAACGTTTCCGAACGTTATATAATTTAGGAGTATAATTTAGGAGAACGTTTGCTGTATATATGATTGATAAGCAAACATGCGATGTAAAAGTGATCGTATTGGCTGTTTCATTAATGTTTACATTTGGATCGTGATCGGCCGCAGCAAACTTCCTTTCATGAAATAACTTCCCTGCAATTTATTAGTTAACTAAGTGGTGTACACAAAGGGACATTAATGTTTTGTCCTTTATAAATTTATAACAGGGTGACATTAAATTAAATGGTGAGTTTTAATTTAAACTGGCGACCAAAATAAATAAATTTTAAAATAAATTTAAAATAGTTCATTTCTCCTGGACCATTCGTTCGTTGCCAATGCTATCAAATACTGATGCTAGTGAAATCATATGAAACCACTATAGTTATTCAAGTATTTTTCTATATGGTTATTAAATTACATTTTACTTTGGTTTACGATATTATTAGGTCCTTTCCATGCTTCAAAATAATACTAAAATATTTCTGCAGAACACGCAACACCTGTCTTCCCTTGTCATACTCGGCATGGCCGCTGTATTTTCAATTGGACAAAAATATATAAGATGCAAATGTCTATACTGGATTAAAAAACCATGCATTGTTTACTTGTATATCATTTCGAACCAAGTCTGAGTTCGCTTTATCTTTATGTCGTGAAAATTATATATTGGGAAACCTGAATTGATTAAGACGGATTTTTTTTACTCAGTGAGATTCGGGTGTTTCTCAAGAAACTATTAGCTGTACCAGTTATAAAACTTTAATTAAAGGCTTGGCATCAAACGAAATCTCCAACATATTTGGTATTTCGATGTAATTGACATCCAATGTTTAAACAATAACGCCATTGTCTCCAGTGTACATACCAAGCAAACCATATGATACAACCTTATGTGTATACCTAATGAATATTCATTATAACGTTACTCAAGTGACTCCGAACACCGCTTGTTAATGTCGACAAAATGAAAAAAGCTTACTTTAACCGAACAACAGTGTTATCACATTTGCCAAACATTTGCAAAATGATGTATTATAATACACCACGCCATCAACAGATCAGAGAGGTCAACAATCCTGTAAAGTTATAGAATGGTATAGTGCCATGACACAGATCATTTTTTACATAAAGCAACCATTTTGAATTTCTATGGGTAAACGAACCGATGATCTCAAATAAGTTTGTTTTCGAATAATGTCTATCGTTTAGGTTTCTTCAAAGATGTCCAACCTAGTACTAACAGGCCGCAGTTATATCGTTCAATATATTCAGAAAGATGACAACTCTAACCCATTGAGATTGAAATATAAAATCATGTAACAGAGAGTATGCCTTATTTATTTGTATGTAACAGCATCACCTTAATGTGTATACATGTAGATGGCTTTATTATTATTATTGTTGTTTATTTCGGATAAAAAAATAATCCATAGCAGATAAGAAAAACACTACAAGTTAAAATAGTCTTTGACACCAAACATTCCATAACAAACTATTTGAAAAAATTGACATGGACAGTACAGAAGACACAATCACATTACTAGAGAGATGCAATCTGCTCAGAAAACTGTACGACTTGTTCCTAAAAAATTCATCAAAAGTTAAAACGTGGAGATTAACAAGTAATAGAGTATTACTTTGAACATGACTACATTGAAATATGCTCTCCTAGCGTTATTACATTTTCATAGAAAAATTACTCCACAAGTAAGAACTATACGGAAAATCACAAAAAAAAACAGAAAATAATGACACTTAACCGTCAAAGAAGCAAATTTAAAATCGCGAATGACAGCGTTACCTCTATCGTAGTCTGTGCCTGAATATCCTCATTGTCTTTAAGGTCACAAGATATTAAATGACCAAGGTATTTGTAAACATTAACATAAGTCAGTAGTCTACCATTTAGATAAATTGGAACTGGTTTGAGTTTCCGAACACCAGGTTGAATTAACATACACACTGTCTTTTTCTCATTAAAAAATATCGAGTTTTTACTGCCATAATGGCCACAACAAATGACTAACATTTGCTGACCATAAGCTCCAGTAGAAAAAATAACTATACCGTCAGCGTAAATTAAATGGTTAACTCTGTAATCGCCAAGAAGACATCCGAACGACAGCATTGAGAGATTCCTACTGAGATCATCTAAGTAAACTGTGAAAAATATCGGTGATGAAATTCCGCCCTGCTTAACTCCGTTTCTAGACTAGAATGGTGCAGATAAAGTACCATTCCATTTAACAACAAAATCTTGAAATGTGTATAAATAGAACCGAATTTTAATTAAGTAAGGCTTAACTCCCTTGACATCAATTTCCGAAAAAGAACGTCGAGACGAACATAATCAAACGCTTTGGAAGCGTCTATAAAAGTAACAAGTCATCGTTGATGACACAGTCCCCGCTTGTCCATTTTGTCATAATCTTTGGTGTCTAGGTAGCTGTGGAATGACATTGATGCAACGGGTGCATCAGGCCTGTGACTTGCATAATAAAGTAATCTGAGGAACGTTCAATAAAAGACTCATCTCTGCCGGTGTTGACCACTAAAGGAACTTTTGATTACATCACACATAACGATGCCCTCACTGCCTCTAGTGTCATGACAGCACATACTATACACATGGTTTGGTGGAATTTTCTAAATGGTATGGGATCGGGTATGTTGTTGTAATCAGCCATTTTGGATCATATAATAAAACAAATTAATGTGCACAAGAATGCAGCCATATCACGTTTAAAACAAAATCAGTCCATTGAAGGACAGTGACCTATGTTTATACAATTGAAATCAAATGGCTGTCTATTGACCATATGGATCGTAGCACAAAATTAGTAGACATGCATAAGTATGCCATAGTACTTTATCTTTGTACCAAGTCTCAACAACATTGGATAAGGAATATTTGCATATGATTAAGCCTCAAAGATATGAAAAAATCCAAAAATGACAATCTGGCAGTCATATTGGAACATGTCACGAAGTAAATTGACATGTATACATGTATGTGTGCCATAGTGCTTGATCTTTGTGCCAAGTTTGGACAAAATGGGTTTAATGACCTTTGAATTATGCTTCAAAGACATGCAAATTCCAACAAAATGGCAGTTCTGCAGCCATATTGGATCCTATCGCAAGGTTAATTGATACATGCATATGTATGCCAAGTGCTTTGCCTTTGTGCTAAGTTTGAACAAAATCAGTTCAAGGATGTTTGAGTTATGGTTCAGAGACATGAGAAAATCGCAAAAAAATGGACGCCCGTCGGCCATATTGGATCATATCAGGAAATAAAGTGGCGTTCATGTGAAGGGCATAATGTTTTGCTTTTGAGCCAAATTTGAACAGAATCGATTCAAGGATGTCTGAGTTATGGTCCAAAGACATGAGAAAATCGCAAAAAAATGGACGCCTGTCGGCCATATTGGATCATATCATGAAATAAAGTGGCGTTCATATGAAGGGCATAATGTTTTGCTTTTGTGCCAAATTTGAACAGAATCGGTTCAAGGATGTCTGAGTTATGGTCCAAAGACATGAAAAATTGCAACAAAATGGCTGCCTCACGCCCATATTGGATCGTATCGCAAAATAATTTTACATGCACATGAAGGCCATAGTGTTATGCCTTTGTGCCAAGTTTTAACAGAATCTGTTCAAGGATGTCTGAGTTATGATTCAAAAACATGAAAGATCCCAACAAAATCGCCGCCTCACGCCCATATTGGATCGTATCGCAATATAATTTGACAAGAATATGTAGCCATAGTGTTATGCCTTTGTGCAAAGTTTGAACAGAATCGGTTCAAGGATATTTGAGTTATGGTTCAAAGACATGAAAAATCGCAAACAAAATGGCCGCCTCGCGGCCATGTTGAATCGTATCGCAAATAATTTGACATGCACATGTAGGCCATAGTGTTATGCCTTTGTGCCAAGGTTGAACAGAATATGTTCAAGGATGTCTGAGTTATGGTCCAAAGACATGAAAAATCGCAACAAAATGGCCGCCTCGCGCCCATATTGGATTGTATCGTGATATAATTTAACATGGATATAAAAGCCATAGTGTTATGCCTTTGTGCAAAGTTTTAACAGAATCTGTTCAAGGATGTTTGAGTTATGGTCCAAAGACATGAAAATCGCAACAAAATGGCCGCCTTGCGGCCATATTGGATCGTATCACAAAATAAATCGACGTGCATCTGTAGGTCATAGTGCTATGCCTTTGTGCTGAGTTTGAACGAAATTGGTTCAGTAGTGTCTGAGAAACTGTTGATGATGGACGGACGGACGGACGGACACGGACGGAGGGACGGACCCACAGACGGGACCCAATCTATAAGTCCCCGCCGGACTTCGTCCGCGGGGACTAACAAAAACAGGCGTGTTATGATGTTTATAATGCTAGTGATGATTACGCTGATCATGCAAAAATATACTGAAAATGTGTGTTCAGTGACATTTTCAAACATTATTATCTAATACAAAAATATGAAACACCTCTCAGATTGCACTCATTGATATTAATTTCTATTAAGTGAAGGGTGGGTCAGTCAAGCTTTCTATGTGTGTGTGTGTGTGTGTGTGTGTGAGAGAGAGAGAGAGAGAGAGAGAGAGAGAGAGAGAGAGAGAGAGAGAGAGAGAGAGAGAGAGATATTACTGAAAGGCACGGTTGGCAAGATCACACCATGACTTATCACCCGAAATTTCGGAGATTCCGATGAAATTCCTCTGAACCCCGGGCCTTAAATAATAACGGCTCCATTATTAACTTGTTTGGTGAGAAATAACGGTGGTGCTTTCTACAGGACGCCTCCTAAGTTTGGTTCTATCTGATATGGAGAATTCAAAAACTGCTTTCGTTTAGAGTTCGATAGTAAACTCTTGCAAAATTGTTGTTGCAGATTCGGAACTTCGTGTACAGGATTTTCGTATCCATGATCCGAACAGCGTATCATACAGTCCGGCCTACGAAACACTCATCACGTTCGACTTATACCTGAACACACCAGATTTCTATCAGTGTTTCGAGGCTCTTATCGCTCACTTCAAGAATAGTTCCGCATAGCCGGGCTGGCTTGGTGAGCCTCAGTTGCTCAGACATACCGTTGAGGGCGCATCACAATTCGGTTGCGTATAGACCTGCGTAGCAAATGAGGTGCAGTGAGTGAGTCTAATCTGAATGATACTTCGAACATCACTCTTTTTTTCAGATATCATCGGATCCGAATATTTCAGAATTCTAGTGACAACTTGCAAGGTTAAGTTCCGGCAGTGGAACACTATAACTTCATGGTGATATTTAAAACGTGCAGTTCTGAAAGAAGATGGCATAAGCACACACGTTACAACGACTTTCAAATCAAGCAGCATTATTAGATTATGAAGTAGCTTTTCCGAGAATGTTTAAAGTTCGGAGGTCAGGCATAGAACAAAGAATAGCCATTTGTACTACAGCGTGTTCGGTCAATACTGTCTAGCCATTTGTAAAACGAACCGCCATTGTTGATCGCCGCTATAAATTATGAATTCAATCTGGATGTCGCGGAAGGAACCAAAACGAGGTTAAACATCTCAACAAAACGGACTGGATATTTCAGCATTATAAGCGTCTCCCTCTTTCAATTAATGTTATCTACTTTTCTTGATACCTCTTCATGCAAATGTACATAATTGGGGCTTACTATTTACGCCCATTTTTATTGGAGCCAAAATTATTATGACAAATTTTATGATAGATATTATGCAGAGATACAAGATATAGATGAATGCATCCAAGAGTATTTGCGTATTTTATTAACTTTTGCATCAACTTACAACGCTAAATCTGACTACTCTTCGATACATTCTTGTAACCAAACTTTGCAAGACAAGAGTATGGTCGCAAATCGTCTCGCCAAATGTTTTATTCCCAACAAGACCGAATATGGACTGTGTCATCCAGCTGATACAGAACATAAAGTGCAATCTTTCGAACATTGTCATCCATTCTCAAATATTTATAAGCGTAACTTAGAAATAATATACCATTCGTGTATTTTATCGCCAACATTTTGTCCTGTATATATTAGATATTTTTTACAATATATTCCTTATATTTTTATGATATATTTTTGTGCTTAGCTCTATAATACACAAACACCCATACGATATCTTGCCAGTTACGTATAGTCGATTTCAGGATAACCAATCCAAACCTTCGTTCTTTCACATGCTAGATAAAACCATTTCCGTTTTGTACTCGAATCTGGGGTCAGCTGTATCTACAGCGTTTGCCGCCAATCAGCGTACACTTGAACGAGGACATCCCATCTTGCGCGCGTCGATGTAACTTCACAGTCACTCCAGCATCGGGTAAACTACAGTCAGACAGAGAAAAATGCAAAAACTGTCATTTCCTACACACACAGGTCTTAACGGGAGAAGAGCCAACATTGTAGCTACGACTTTCATAACCGCTATAACAATGAATCGTTGCATGTCACTTAATAGCGCATATTCATTCATGTTCACTCATTCATGTTTATTGCCATTGAAGCAAAAAATATATATATATACTTAAATTACTTATAATTATCCGAACTACAAAGCACAACACTGAAATGGCAATTTTCGAGTCCAAAAGGAAGCTTTTCGCTAGTCAAGTTTGGCTCCACCTCAAATATTATTTTGCACGTAATACAATACTGAGGGCTAACAGATTCTTTACATATTAAATTTAAAACACACACAAAGAAAAGAAAAGAAGGGATACATGAGCAGCGTAATCAAGTTTTCAAGAAATTGCCAAGGTATTATGGTGAATAAATTACATTTCATCAACAAGGTATTGTCTCAGACCTTTCCTGAACCGATATTTCGATGTAAGGGTTTTCAAATGTATTGGTAATTTATTCCATAGCTTTGCACCTACATATTTAATAGAAAATTGACCTGCAGCTGTGAGCATTTTTGGAATAGATACATTTCCATATTGATTAAATCTTGTATTTCTGCCATGTTCAATCAACTGTAAATATTCACTAGGGTGATGAGGAAGGTTCCCATTGTACAAATCGAAAACAAAACTTCCTATGCCAAGTTTATGAAGCTTATAAATGTCGAGAACACCAAGTTCCTTAAACAATGGAGACGACGGATCTCTGAAGCCAGAATATGTCATAATACGTACACACATTTTCTGAACATTTAGAAGAATAAGTACTTCCCCATACTTCTAAACCATACATAATGTTTGGTTGAATGAAAGATTTATAAAGTAAAATAAGAATGTGTTGGGATACTACATTTCTTAATTTGAGTAAAATTCCAGATTTCTTACGAACACAATTCTCTACATAATCGATATGGTCTTTCCATGATAAGTGTTTGTCAAAGATTACACCAACAAAGGAGGCTTTTTCAGTCTCATTTACAACTTGATCTCGAATCATAAGAGCACCCGATGTGAAAATAACTTTGCGTTTGCCGTGAAAAAGCACATTTAATAGCACCATATTATGGTGCTATTAACTGCACATGTATGATTAATTTGTTTTCTGTTAATCCCTCACTACAATTTGACAACAGGACAATATTATGTATTTTATATGGCGTCTTCAATACATTTCCAAAATCAACTGTGAACTTACAGTATGCTTATTGAATATTAGCAAAAATGCAGTCTTAGCTATGTTGCTGTAATAAGATGAATTATAAGTATTTGCTTTACTGGGTATACATGCGTATACTTGAGCTAGATAACTTTTTATTATTATGTATTGCACTGATATTAGTGACTATCCACTTTAAATAGAGGGTGATTCACCTGAAAGACGAATTGCCCTCTAAAGGAGTTATGGGCTGGTTGCTTCAAAGCACAGAGAAGGAAATATTTGCATAAAATTCACCATGACTTTTATGTTGTCAGACACAATGTCTGTTCTTGTGTACGGTTGGAGAAACTAGCTGACACGATGAATTCAGTCAAGGTGATTTCAATGTTAAACCATTTAAGAAAATTCTTTTTTTTGCCGTCTTGGATTTTTGGAAAACCTACCATCCAGCCAGGTAAAAAAAGCAAACAAAGGCAAAAACACATGTGTTATAACATAAGCTCAAATTTTATTTGGTTTCCTCTGGGAAAAATATTGTTTTTATTTGTGATAGTGTTAACATTGTGTTTGTTTTCTTAATTTTCTCTTAAAACTTACCAGCACGCGGACGGAAAACAAAGAATTTTATTTAAAGTACCTTATCAAAAGACACTACATGTAAGCCATCGAAACGCAGTTTCAGCTTTCGCTCTTTCATTTTTATCGGAACGGTCGCTAGAGGGCGCGTGCTCTTGCCGCCGAGTGTTTGACCTCTTGTTTGACCTACAATAAAATGGCGGACCTGTGTGTACGTGTACGACGTACGATCCACGCGATTCATTCTGATTTTGACGAAAAAGAAGTTTTTTTTCATGGCATTCTTTGTGACGACTGTGCAACTCAAAAAGCTGAGGTACCTTTGAATGCGTTGAAGGAACCGGATTACAGGAAGAAACAAATATCAAATACGTAGATCATACCTCTCGGCCAGGTAAGAACGTAAACACAGTAAGCGGCCGGGCGTATACATGTACTTCCGTGTATTTGGGATTTGTTTTTTGGGGTTTTTTTTGACCGTATTATTGCTTGTCTGACCGATGACATTACACACTAATATCCTCCGGTTACTGCCAAGGTAATCTTCAAAGCCATTAAGTACGAATGTCGTCCTTTGTTGAATATTTCGAGTTCAATGCGATGGAGTAAAAGCTGTAAATACGCAGCGGTACGCAGCGTAGTTCAAATTTGGTCATTCGGGGTCATGCCGTAGAAATACTAGAATGACCGATAAAACCCGATGTCTTGCTGTGCTGACCTTCGGTTCAGTAATTTTGCTAGGTTTTTACTCGAAAAATGCATTTCTGATGGTTACTTGCAACCTTTAGAATGCTGCCCCCCTCCCCATCACCCCGAACAAATTATGACAGCATTTACTGTTGAAACGCAGCTATCTGTGGCTGGGTAGCGTGCATCTATGCAGGTCATCAAAGGTGAACCCCGCCATCATGGATAGCTGCGGGCCGCCTCAGAGCGGAAATGGGTCTATTTCGACGACCCAACTTGGGTCGGGACTTATAACGGCAAAATAAACCAAAGTGTGCGTATATAAAATGACCTATACCTGCCTGAACTCTGATTATTGCTCATTCCTTCTATCCTTTTGTTAACAAAATCTCTGGTTCATTTACATATTTCAGCTGATTTTCCAAGGACTACTCAAGATTTTCACTCTGGCAGCAGACTCTGACTTCCATTGATATGCTAATAAGAACGACATGCATGAGGACATGAATAGAGAGAGGGCCGGTCAGAGTGAAAATCTGGAGTAGACCTTGGAAAATCAGCCGAAATATGTAAACAAGCCAGAGATTTTCTTAACAAAAGGAGTTAGGGAATGAGCAATAATCAGAGTTCAGGAAGGTATAGGTCATTTTATTGAATTACGCTCACTTTGGTTTATTTTATCATTGAAAATCCCGACCAAAGTCGGGTCATCGAAATTGATCCATTTTTGCTATGATGTGGCCCGCAGCTATCCATGGTGGGGTTGACCTTTTGATGACCCGCATAGCCACAAATAGCTGCGTTTCCACAGCTATGACGGCATTTAACTTCTGTCATGGTATCACTGTTCTAAGTTACTATATAAATTTACTATGAGACCTATGGTGATTTTGTAAACTCTAGTGTCTATCCATTGGTAGGAAACTTTTTAACTATAACAATGTCTTGAAAAATTTCAACTTTCCATCAAACAACAGCAGAACTTGCAATGGCTTGTCATCCCCCTTTTGCTATAAACCACTTGGTCACATAATAACTGGTGACCTGACCATCATTACCAACAGTAAACTTCGGCAACTCTTTCAGTATGGCCCAAAATATCGAGAGGCACAAAATATTAATTGGAAATTTAATTTCAGAATTATCATGGATGCCGCCGAAAATATGCAAGACAGTGGGCTGCAGTTGAGGAAGTTGATGTGGAATGCCTCTCTGACTGGCTGAGCAAAGTCAGAGATAAATTAAAACCACGTATTTCACATTTCCGTTCTCACAGTAAAGATGAAATACTTCCTCAGTATTAGATGACCAATCGGTCAAAGCATGCCTCGATGCTTTACACAGCGAATATGTTGTAGTTCCTGCAGACAAAGCTTCAAACAACATCATCTTTGTCTGTAGGAATTATTATATCCAGTGTATAATAGATGAATTAAACCTTCATTCAGATAAGAGTAATACCACCTACACTCTTTCCTCCCTCACTGATGAAGACATTTTTTTAAACCATTCATCTGTGCTCAATGAATTTGGCATTCCTTTGAAAGAGAAGGACAAAAAACTGCCTATGTTGTATTGGATACCTAAACTGCACAAGAACCCTTACAAACAACGTTTTATTGCAGGATCAAGCAATTGCACTACCAAACATCTGTCACAATTATTGACTATAATTTTAACAACCATCAAAGATGGTCTTTTTCGATATTGTGACAAAGTGTATGAAACAAGTGGGTTGAATCAAATGTGGATACTAAAAAATTCGAAGGAATTGTTGCTTGATTTAAAAGTCAAGAAGAAAAAGTTCAGCTCAGTCCGAACATTTGCCTTTCCACATTATACACCACAATTCCCCACGATAAACTTAAAACAAGGCTGTCATCTCTTGTTAAACAAGCTTTCCTGCATAAAAATGGCAGTAGAAGGTACCAATACATTACCATCAAACATAGGACAGGTTATTTCAGTAACAACATGGATGCCCAGCACAAATACACAGATGAAGAAATTATTAAAATGCTTAATTTCTTAATCGACAACATATTTGTTAAGTTTGGCGGTATGACATTTCAACAATCTATCGGCATACCAATGGGTACAAATTGTGCACCCCTTCTTGCAGACTTATTTCTGTATTCATATGAAGCAGAGTTCCTACAGTCTCTCTACAAAGCTCCTGGGTCTAAAAAACTTGCAAGGCGTTTTAACAACACGCACAGATATATTGATGATCTGATTAGTCTAGACAATCCAGACATATCAAATTACTTACATCATATTTACCCTGATGAGTTGGATATCAAAGAAACAACAGAGGGTAGGAACTCTGCTTCATATCTTGATCTGTTCCTACAAGTGGGTACTAATGGGCTACACACTAAGCTGTATGACAAAAGGGATGATTTCGATTTTGAAATCATAAATTATCCCCACTTGTCAAGTAATTTCCATCTGCACCTGCTTATGGTGTGTACGTGTCTCAACTTCTCAGGTATTGTAGGGCTTGTGATTCCTACACTGATTTTCAAATGAGACACAGCTCATTGGCATCAAAATTACTGAGACAAGGATACACAACAAAAAGACTCGTTAGGACTTTCAAAAAGTTCTACGGTCGATATGACGACATTGTGGCCAAATATGACACCTCGGTCACGCAAATGATTAACGACAGCATTCCCGGCTTTGACTTATTACAGTGATTCATATCCTGTATCTTTTCATACAATATTTAGACAATTTTGGGACCAATCCTGACGGGTGTAGCATGCTAGCAGGGTACGCTTACCCATTCCGGACACCTGGTACCACCACTAATTATCAGTGGTTCAGGATGGTCCTACTTAAATTTGTAAATCACGATTGTCCCATGGACCTGGTAATATATTACCTTGAATGGAAATGATTATTGGACCAGTTTAATGTCATATTGGCGGAACAATTACCGGCAATTAAGCGGCTAGCGGTTACTCTACCCTACCATGTGATAGTAAACGTGAACCCAAAACTGCCATGCATCCATGCTCTTTTCATCGGGTTGGCACTACTGCTGAGTATTATACTGCACACATGTGACAGATTTTCGGAGTTCATTACCTTACATTAGGGATTCTAGGTCAAAGTGGTCCCTGACTTCAAAGTGGTCCCCATCCTAAATGTCCGGTAAGATAGGGGGTTAAACTCAAGTCTGACGACACCTACCGCATAATGGACGCTTTTGTTGTCACACGGACGTTTCCGATGTAATATCAGCTGCTATTTTAGTATTTAATACCTAGAGTTGGGAAAATGTACAAAATAAGGGCTGAGCACAGAATTAACAATGGGGAGGGCTAGTGTCTATATCAATCATGACTTATCTATAAAATGACTCATTTGAAGTCATATCGCTATTTGGAAGTCATTCTAATCGCTGCTCGTAAATACATAAACGGATATGAAATACAATTTGCAGCATTGCTGTGGCGTATCAATCGCACTTGCGGGTCAAAAATTCATCGCCACAAGCCAGCCCATAGACATTTTTGGTAGTGTACTTCGACCGGTACTATAACACTGGTCAGTTCACAACCCATTGTCTACTTCTGCTAGCTACCTCAATAATATAAACATGTATTTTCAACCGTTTTCCCGTGAGCCGACGTCCACGAATTCTGCAACGTTTGCCCTCTCGCGTAATTGAATACTTTGGGTCTGTCAAAAGTTCAGAACCGAGCAGAAACAGTCGACGGCTCTTAAAAAAAAGCTGAAATTATAGATGTTGCCACATTCAACATAATTAATGGAAGTAGGCGATGAGTCATAGATAGTCAGAGATAAAGTAGGTACATGTTCATTTATTCAAAGACTAAGCTATTTCATTATTTTGCGAGGTAAATAAAAAAAACAAACGATTGGTGTCGTAGTAAACTACAGAAAAGGTCTATGGACAGATTTACAGCGGCTCTGAAGCGATATTCCTTGACACGAATGCAATCTATAGGCCTCAGCATTATGCTACGAATGCACAGATGTAAAATACACCAGAATAGGGCTCGAGGCCAATATTTTAGGGGGATATTGTTCTTAATTTTTTTTACAAAGATATCCAATACCTACCATAGAAAGTGACGCGATTGAAGTAATACATTATCTAAAAGAAGTTGAATACAGCAGGCGGAGCGTAAAATTATCCGAATTTTCACGGGACACCTTTGAAGTCAAGAGGACGCTTTTGAAGTCAAACTGATTTCTTTATTCTTTACCAAAAGTTTGAAAAAACAGGAAGTGTACTCTTGTCTTATTTATACCTGATACTTACAGGTCGCATATTCAATTCTAAAATCAAAACTTTCTTTCTTTAACATAAACGATATTGAATACAGCACAGAGAGCGTAAATCATCGCAAGTCTTTTGGGACCACTTTGAGGTCCACCTTGAGGTCAAAAGGACATTTTTGGAGTCAAACTGATTTTCTTTATTCAAGACCAAAAGTTGGACAAAATCAAAGAAGTGTACTATAGTTTTATTAATACCTCATACTTCACAGGTCGCATGTTACATTTTCAAGTAAACACATTCTGTCTTTAACATAAACAACGTTGAATACAGCAGAGAGACCGTAAAATCATCCCAACTTTTCGGGGACCAGTTTGAAGTCAAAAGGACACTTTTGGAGTCAAACTGATTTTCTTTAAGCAATACTAAAACTTGACAAATATTCAAGGAAGTGTACTATAGTCCTATTAATAACTGATACTTCATAGGTTGCTTGTTACATTTTTCAAATTAGAACATTGCTTCAATTACGCAAAAGAAGTTGAATAAAGCAGACAGAGTGTACAATCATTCGATTTTCCCTGGGACTACTTTGAAGTCAAAAAGACACTTTTGGAGTCAAACTGAGTTTCTTTATTCAATACAAAAAATTGACAAATATCCAAGGAAGTGTGCTATAGTCCTACTAATACCTGACTGATACCTCACAGGTCGCATGTTACATTTTTCAAGTCAACACATTCTGTCTTTATCTTAAATGATGTGGAATACAGCAGAGAGACCGTAAAATCATCCTAAGTTTTCGAGGACCACTTTGAAGTCAAAAGGACACTTTTGGAGTCAAACTGATTTTCTTTATTCAATACTAAAAGTTGACAAATATCCAAGGAAGTGTGCTATAGTCCTACTAATACCTGATACCTCACAGGTCGCATGTTACATTTTTCAAGTTAGAACATTGCTTCAATTACGCAAAAGAAGTTGAATAAAGCAGACAGAGTGTACAATCATTCGAAATTCCCGGGGACCACTTTGAAGTCAAAAGGACACTTTTGGAGCCAAACCGATTTTCCTTATGCAATATTAAAAGTTGGACAAAAAAAGGAAGTGTACTATAGTTTTATCAATACCTGATACTCACAGGTCTCATGTTACATTTTTCAAGTCAGCACATTCTGTCTTTAACGTAAAAGATTTTGAATACAGCAGAGAGACCGTAAAATCTTCCCAAGTTTTCGGGGACCAGTTTGAAGTCAAAAGGACACTTTTGGAGTGAAACTGATTTTCTTTATTCAATACTAAAAGTTGATAAAATTCCAAGGAAGTGTACTTTAGGCCTATTATACCTGATACTTCACAGCTGGCATGTTACATTTTTCAAGTCAACAATTCTTTTTAATTTTCCTTAGAAGAAGCTGAACATAGCAGATGGAGCATGTAATCAAGTGGAATTTCCGTGGACACCTTTACGGACGTTTTGGTGTCATATGTATTTTTTCAATACAATACCAAATGTGTGATAAATCAGTAGAAATGTAGAATAATCCTACAAGTAACGCTGTCTTATAAACTCAATCTCATACACACATACAAATGGACGTTGAGAATTATT
Organism: Ptychodera flava; assembly: GCF_041260155.1. NCBI lineage: Eukaryota > Metazoa > Hemichordata > Enteropneusta > Ptychoderidae > Ptychodera > Ptychodera flava. The sequence continues at coordinate 349,131 of NW_027248403.1, forward strand.
TAGCCAAAAAAATCTTTACTGAACTGTACATATATTTTAACAGTAGAGTAAAGCACAAGAGCAGTTTTTGTCTATAAAGTAAAATAACTAATTTCAATATTCGGAAAAATGAGATAAAGGGCATCAATTTCACAAAAATAACAGCAAATTACCTAAAGGCCAATACAGTCCTGTTGTGCTATGTAGAGAATAGCTTTTTGTCACACATATGTTTATGAAGATAGATACCTTTGATAGCACATTTCAAAAAATGTCAAAAAATCTGCATCACCACTAATACAAAATTGAAAATATTATTATAATTTGAACATCACAGTAAGATTATCCCTGAGAACAAATCAGCCAGTGGTATGAGATGAGTAATGTTTAGAGAAAGAGATTTTTCGATCAATAATGGAAAACATAGCATCAATGACACTTGGCTCTCATTTGATTTGATGAGGCAGGCCACAGTGTGCATACTTAACTATGTTTACCCTTGGCAACATGCATACAAAGTTTCATAGCCATTAAAGAGGGATTTCAGAAAAAATGATTTTTGACCAAATATGGGAAAAGTTGCGAAAAATGCCTATATGAAAATATTCACCAAAAATTTGACGACACTCAACCGAGGTTGCCTCTAGATACATTAAAAATAAATTTCAAACCAATCAAAACATGTACTTCAAAGAAAATTATTTTTTGACCTAAATAATGCCCCAAAATGCAAATAAAAAAACCAAAAACACAGATGAATATTTCACCACAATTTAAGAAATCATATAGAAAACAACTCTAGAGTCAAGAGTATTAAGTTTCAAAGCAATCCAGAAAGAAATTTGAGAGAAAAATATGTACAAGGGATCTGGTAAAAGTAATGCTACCTCATCAATCTTCTAGCCCCTACCCCCTCCTGAATATCAAATGTTCCACCCCTTACATAACACCAGCTGACAGGAAATGTATTTACAACCTTGGGGATGTTTTAATTATTGCTATGAGTGCTATCATTCAAATGTAAACAACACTTAAATCAGTTACAGATAATGAAATGCCTTCCACTGGGGGGGGGGATTACAACATCTTGGATCCTAATTTCTCATCAGTTCTTATGTGTCTTAACATGCAAAATTTGCTAAAAATGGTTCGCAATGAAAATATTTACTTCAACTTTGTTTTCTGGATCAAATTTTACTACAAATTGATATTAAATATGACAAAAGTATGTTCACAGCCTTCGAAACTCTCTCACAACATATCCTGGGTTGGTGTAGGTCATTTAAGGTCACAAACTGAGAAAATTACCTAAAATATAAAAATTTTGGGGTTTCCCAACACTTTGAGCAGAAAATTTATCAAATAACATCCCTCAGGACTTTTGTACCAAATTACAAAGCTATCAGACAAGTAATTTTGAGAACAAGTTGGCAAGTCCAGGAGCTTTAAAAGAATATATTTTTTAAGATTTTTGACCAAAAATGACAAAAATTGCCCCAAAACAGTGATATTTCCAATTTTGTCGTAACTTCAACAATTAGAAGGGTAACACCCTTGTAAACATCCAATCCAAATTTGAGAGCAATTTGGCTAGCGGTTTCTGAAAAGAAGAAATTTTACTTAAAATGAGAAAAATAACCAAAAAATTCAGCAAAAATACAAAATTCGAGATATCCTCACAATATGTATAAAACTGATTTTCATCAACCTGAGGAACCTGTATGCAAAATATCAAAGCTATCAGATTTGTTGTTTTTGAATAAAAAAAAATTTGACCAAAAATTCGGAAAATTGCCCTCAATAAAATTACAAATATGAAAATTTCAATTCAATTTGTATAAACTTGACTAAGGTCATCCTGAGGAAATTGTATACCAACTTTCAAAATAATCAGATGAGTGGTTTCAGAAAAAATACCGCAATTATACGGTGTCGCTCAAATTTGATCCGAATTGGTATATACCAGTATGGGTTACCAATGATCAACAATAAATGTTGTTTCTATCTGTTCAGTGGAGGAAAATTCTACGTTGATGTTATGGCAATGATTTCTGCACAGTACAACCAGAAAAACAACAAGAAATATTTAAACCAGAAAAACGAGAATGACAAAAGTAATTAAGGTCTAACTTTTGGTACTGGAGGTCAACTTTAGCAACATGCATAGCAGAAACAAGCCCCTCTTAGTTTAGTATAAACGGTCTTCTCCTATCTACTGTCTATGGTTGCAGCTGGTCTGTTAATATGTAACAGTTCATAGATAATGACAGGAAATGAGTCAAGATCAGTGGAGTTTGCCTGTTTCTCACTGGCATGCCTCCTGCACATTTGCTGGATTTCACTTTTTCTTACCTTGTTTGCACATTTTTGACACTGATGTGTTCATTTGAACAAATTCACCACCTCAACCCCTGCATCTACCTGTACACCAAATACTGAGATGGTAGCTTTGGCGGTATGGGAGCCGTTGTGTGTGACGCACAGTACGTAATATTACCCATAGTGCAATACGATTTGTATGCGCGGAGATCAGATTGCACAGTACGTTGTCGCCATATTTGCACGACGCATAAACCACATGTGGCACAAGACCACCATTTCCCATAGGCCACCACAGTAGCGTTGAGCTCGATTTTCCTATTTTAAAACATTCAGCGGCACGAATCCTCTTAACAGGTGTTAGGTCAATGTCAGCTTGACTACTGATTAATTTTTCGTGTGGGCAAGTCCACGGAAATTTTGAGATAGCGATGAAAATAGCGCCCTCAATGGTGTTTTTGACAAATTTCAGGCTTATTGTTATGATTTCTATTAGCCCTAGAACTCCTCATATTACCACCAAATGCTTCAGCCATTATTCGCAACAGTCTGCATTTTGAGTCAGGCAGAAAAATATCTTTACAAAATTCTTGACGTTAAAGTTCAAACTAAACAAGCATCCATGCAGATATCAAAACTTCAAGGTCTGCACTATTTTTCTTCCGAACTAGTGATCTTGTGCCATGTGAACAGTAGCAACGCGATCAGAGTGTACGTCCAGTCTCGTCACCGCGATTGCGGTCGCCTCGAAAATATTTACATTGCAAGTGGAAACTTTGCCTTGTACATGCGTGCATGTATTTATCACCGGCCAGGAACATGTACGACACGGTTTTGTGGTTTTTCAACAGATGTTGAAAGATGGAACTTGTTTGCACAATCAGTGAATCGCCGTTATTTCTGATACCTGATCGCGAAGACAGAAACACATTTTGAAAACAAGCTGCACTGAATTGATGCGGCACCCCTTCAAATTCAGCAAATCTGTTGACACCGACTGTGAGCATATAAATAACCGGTCGCAATTTTCAATTGAAGCGATCGTGAAGTTCTGTATGAAATACCCCTATCAGCTGGCGTTTGTTGTTATTGTTATACGACCGGCCAACACAGTATCGGCAACCACGAAACAGCCTATGTCGACAGTTGGCAAAACTACGTACCTGCCTGTTCTACTCTGGTCCTGGTAGTTCACGGATCAAGCAAAAATAAACATTTAATCAAACTTCGTGCGATCGAAAACTTGAACAGGTTTACCAAAGACTGTACATCATCTACATGAGCACATACACATTATAGTCATCGGCCGCGGCTGGTACGGTATGGTAACGTAGGATTTTCGTAGCGACACAAGTGAGCGCAAACATGAGTACAGTGCATGTGCTTACAAAAGCCAAATTTGTAACATGGCGAAATACATTTTTCATTCCGATGTGACTGTCTGTTTTCAAACTCTATCTCCTCCCTCGATTTCGGGGTCAACATAGGCATGCAGTATATCGTTGGAATCGTATTTAGTTGTACAAAGATGATATGGTCTTAATTTTTCAAAATCAACATTTCTCATCAAGAAACAGGCTCAGTATCATCAAAAATCTAATTTTTCACCAAATATTTGCGATGAAATTTTTTAAAATCGGTCAAACAAAAAACTGAGACCATACGTTTACGCGGAGCAAGCATAGCAATGGCTTCCGTACTCTTCCAGGCATTGTCGATCAAAAACCAGAGAGAAGATAGCAAAAAATATCCCAAAAAAGGTCAAAAAAATAGAAACTCAACTTTAATTTTTGAATAATATGAATCTTCGGATAGAATCATGCTATAAAGATCCGGAAAAAACCCCTAAAAATGTACGCCTTCCGAACTATCCCATAGAAGTAACTGCGAACGAGGATAACAAACATGTATACGCCTATGACCTCAATTTTTAGCTCGTGGCTATTTTTGGACACAGCATTAGTCATATATGTAATGGCGCCCTCGGTGGCAGGATGGTGATCTCCGAGCATACAAGTCGTGTTGCATCATGGGATAAAATACGTACTGTGTGACGGACATACATCTGCACATACCCACAAATAAAAAGACATACAGACATGCAAATCAGATGCAAATGAACTGATTCAGCTTATACGATAACCTCACATTGGTACACCAAATGTGAGCTAAAAAACATTTTTTTACTAAAAACTGAAAAAATAACCCCAAAAATAGAAACATGCAAATTTCATCCCAAATTTGAAAGACCTAATTTAGAATACCTAAAGGAACCTGCACACCAAGTTTCAACCCAATCTAACCAACGTTTACAGAGTTTTAGCAATTTGCAGTGTTTTTCTTTTTCCCCTCATTTGCATATTTTTGACACTGACAAGTTCATTTGAACAAATTCACATCTCCATCCCTAGGTGCACCTGTACACTAAATACTAAGACAGTAGGTGCTGTGGTTTAGGTGTTTTTGATGTGGACGGACATACATACATACATACATACATACATACATACATACATACATACATACATACATACATACATACATACATACAGACATGCAAATCGGATGCAAATGAACTGATTCAGCTTATATGATAACCTCACATTGGTATACCAAATGTGAGCTAAAAATTAAAAAAAATATATTCTCAAATATATATAAACATCCCGCATACAGAGTTTCAACAAAATCTAGACTGCCGTTACAGAGTTTAAGCGTTTGCTGGATTTTCTCTGTTTTCTACCACATTTCTTTTTTTTACCTCATCATCATATTTTGAAGACTGACACTTTCATTTGAACAAATTCACATCTCCACCCCCAGGTGCACCAGTACACCAAATACTACAATGGTAGTGCTGTGGTTTTTGAGTTTTCGATGTGCTCGAAGATAGCATGCACACATACTAACATACATAAATGTAGACACCGCTGACCTACCATAAAAACTCCTTTTGGTATAATATACATACATGTATACACCAAATGTGAGCTAAAAATTGTTCTGAAAATAGAAAATTGTGGATTTATCAAAATTTAAATATTTCACAATTTGATTATCCCTATGAACCTTTTTAACAAATATCAGTGCTGTCAGACAAGGGGGTTTGGTGTAAAAATGCTATTTTGTTCTATACAGCCAAACCTTACAGCCCCATACAGCAGCAAATGTGTTGTAAACCAATCTCAAATTATCCTCAGTTTTCCAAGGGTTTTCTTCAAGTAAGACACATTAAAGACCAAAAAAGTGTACAACAATGTCGATAGCCTAAGAAGTAGCATTTAAATTCAAACTTTTAACATGATTTTAGATTTTCCGAGAATTTCAAAAAACAAGTCATTGACAATGACATAGTCCCCACTTGTAATAATAGTATTAGTCTTGATGGGGCAGGGAAATGTGGTCATTAAGAAGTATCACTGGAGTGTATATGTTCAGATCTATGGGCACATAGGTCTATGTCATTGTTCCCAATTTGAAACAAGAGGCATGTCTAAGTTATGGTTCTAAATCGGGAAAAAAGATCAGACCTCTAGCTGTATTGGCCAGCCAAGAAATACATATGCGCATAATAAATGAGGTACAAGATGTGACATCTTAAGGTCTATTATCCTATCAAAATTGAAGTGTAAAGAACTTGTGGTTACTGAGTTGTGCATATATATGTATAATCAAGGTCAAAGGTCATCAAGGTCACGTGACATTTTGTAAAAAAAATTGTATTGCTAAGTTATCCCTATATACCAAAAATCAGACCTCTAGCTCTATTGGCTCGCTCAAAATTAGATATGCACATAATTAATGAGGTACAATATGTGGGGTCATAGGTGTCCTATCATACCATATATGAAAGGTTTAGCACTTGTGGTTACTGAGTTATGGACAAATATGTATATTTGACGTCAAAGGTCAACAAGGTCAGGTGACATTTTGTCAAAGTGTCTGAGATATCTGCGTGAACAGATGGGTGAACAGATGGACTCACGGACGGATATGTCCCAATCTATAAGCCCCCTGGACTTTATCTGTGGGGACTAAAAACTGTGTCACTGCATCCTTTTTGCAATATGAATACGATGAGAAACTAAATTTTTATTTTTCTTGGCCTTATACATGGGAGTCTATGGAGAGCTGCCTTATGCATGGAGTCTATGGAGGTTAAACTAAAAAGTCCTCTAATATGGCCAAGTTTGATCACATTGTGAAACAAATTGTTGTGCATCTGTATGAGGTAGGGTACTATCCTTGTACAAAGTTTGAACAAAATCGCTCCAGTGGTCTCTGAGATATCTGCGTGAATGGACGGATGGACACACGCACGGACGGACACACGCACGCACGGACATGACCAAACCTATAAGTCCCCCCGGTCCTTGGGGACTAATAATCATATGACAGGAAAATAAAGATTACAACAAATAGTTGGCATTCGTGTGTTGTGCATTAAGTAAATGGCATCATGCTTGTTTTCTTGTATGATCATGGTGTGTATGTGCGGGGAAATATTGTTTTTTTTTACTTTTCTGTGGTCGCCAATTTTTGAGTACGTCGCCAGTTTATTATTCAGCCTGTTTAAACGTGTAGGCATGGTCCAAATCAGCAAGCAGTGATAACTCTGATCTTTCCACATCATTTCCAAGAACTCTGTTATCTGGAGAGATTAAATTGAAAAATTTATTACCAGTATGCAAATCAATCCAGTCATCATTATCAGAAGATAAAATGTATGCAAATTAAGAAAGAAACACAAATATAATCTCTTTTTTTGGTATTTATATACACACCAAATATGAGCTAAAAACCGACTCAAAGCAGGTCTGTTCATTAAAAGCAAATATGTAAAATTATGACTACGGTAAGTATTGAAATGGAGACATAACAAAATACATAAATGAGTACACTATATGTGTAACCGTAAAGACTCAGATGGTGTGCTGAACACAAATGAGGCTGAGGTTGGGGATTTGGCTCAGCGGTTTTATCTATGGCTTCTGCGCTAGGTGACTGGTGCTATACGTTGTTAGTTCAAATCCGACTGAAACCACAATATATTACAAGAGTGTATGGACACAAATTCCATGAGCACAATCATATTGTATTCAGTTTAGATTGTCAGCTTGAATTTACAGCTAGATATCAGCTAAGACTGATGACACAGTCCTTGATGTAAAAGAACTTTGTCATTCAAAGTAACTGAAATGTACGTTGTACCAATTATGTGAAATGACCTAAGTTACAATGAAAACAATGTCAAGGCATGCAGAGTACAAACTAAACACATGGAAACTAGACAATATGGCTGCCTCCAAGTGCTAAATTTGCTTTCCTGTGCGTGCATGATACAGCCTTGGGGCTTAGTGGGCGAGGGTGGGTGTTGGAGTATATTTCTATTCTTTCAAGTATCATCATAAATCCCTGACAAACTGTGTTTAAAACCCTTTCCCCAAAATACCACGGACAGGTAAAAAAAAATCTAAGTTGGCAAAGAGCAGTCGGGGGGGGGGGGGTGACTTCCATTTTTTGCCAATATGTATATGTGCCGCCCAATGGGGTGGGTATTTCAGCAACTTGGTCTAAATGGGGGGATCAATTCCACTGTAAACCATGGTCTAAAATGGGGTTGAATTTTGAGTGCCACACAAGAACAAATTTCAACAGTCTGTTCCCATCTCGCTAGCAGGGTTCTGAGCTGCACTCAATAAGCATGGATATCTTTTCTGTGGCAGGGGAACCATTACAGAGACCCCCTGGCTTAAAGTAAATATGGACTTTGTTTTAAAACATTGTCACTGATTTGTCAGAACTCTACATATGGCAAAATACCCAAACAAAGTTGCTCTACTGCTCCTAGTATTATTCAGGTCGACCATGGCCATATGAAGTAGTATTGCTTTACAGACAAACAGCGAGGTTTGTTGTGAATTGTAATTTAAAAAAAACACCACTCAGACTGTAACTGCAGATAACTGATAATTTGCAGAAGCTGGACCAAAATTTGGTGAGAGTGAAAGGCATTTTCTTTCACAAAATTTTTTAGTATTTCCTCATGATTTTTCGGAATCATGGCTTGGCCAGCAACAAAATAGCTCTAAACGCAGTATAAGCTTACAGTGGTAGGCTTTGCCGGGGCAAATACTTGCTTTTTCCGTTTTAAAAATGTTGACGCTATGACTGTTGACCTGGGTCAAAGGTCATAAAGGTCTAAAATGGGGTCCTAAAACAACGAGATTTTAGGTCTAAAATGGGCCCTGGGTTTTATACCTGCGGCCGCACACCTCTACCACTTCTCTGAACAAGTACTCCCCCCTCCCCCCGAGAGAGGTACAGCAGTTCTAGCTCTGCGTTATATAACGCCGGAAACACACAGCATCGTACGCAGGGCAATCATTCATGGTGCGATGTTTCTGTGTAAGTTCACAGTGTAATTTGACCTCGGACGAAGACAATCGGCACTCGCACACAGGCATTCTGTTTACTGGATAATTTGTATAAGTGTAGTTTATGCTACGTTCCGATATTCTGTTCCGTAAAAGTCTACGGAACAGAACGTCGGAACCATGGTCGGAACGTAGCATAAAACAAACTACCCAGTAAATAGCTCTGCATGGCCATGACAGGACTGTGTGTTTTAGGGAGCGTTCAGTTTTTACGGCCTGGGGGGGGGGCAAAATCTTGTCACCGGTGTTCAAAAAAATAGACCCCCGCTGCATTTTTTATATAAAAAAAAGATGACCCACCCCCCTTTGTCAGACGAAAAAAAATGATGACCCCCCCCCTGAAAAATAACCAAAACCCATATGTCAAATTTACCCGCATGGTTCGGATTTGAACTCCGGTACGTGGCGCACTTTATTCGTGTAGCAGAGATGCCAGTGCACAAACTTCTCAGCCACATCCATTGAAATGTCTGTTAATTAGGACGACTGTAAGGCAATTTTTTACTTCATTTCCATAGACAGCTCATGTCCATGGACATTGTAGAAAGTAAACTTTATTGGAGTGGTTCGCCAAAGGCAGCCCTCCCGTTAAAGAGGGTCATGGGCCATTACGTAAAGTCAACTTTATTCTAGTGGGCCACCAAAGGTGGCCCGCCGGTAAAGAGGGTCGATCATGGCTATTGCATAAAGTAGACTTTACTGGACAGGGCCGCTGAAGGCGCGCGGCCATTACCATTATTCAGTGCGTGATCCCAGGGGTCCCTCAAAAATGTTTCTAATACAAGCCGCGGCTTCAATTGGGAATTTTACAGTAAGATTGCCATGGGGTATTACATAAAGTCAATTTATTGTAGTGGGCCACTGCAGGCGGCCCGCCGGTAAAGAGGGTCGGATCATGGCCATTGCATGAAGTAAACCTAATTGGAGTGGGCCACCAAAGGTGTCTGCCCATTAAGAGGGTCATGGGTAATACATAATGTATATTTATTGTATTGGGCCGCCAAAGGCGGCCCGCCGATAAAGACGGTCGATCATGCCATGGCATGAAGTGAACTTTATTGTTGATATTATGTTTTTGAAAATGTGGTGAACCCCCCCCCCCCCCTTTCCTACCAGTGAAAAAGCGATGACCCCCCCCCCTTTGCGGATTCCAAAATTATGATGACCCCCCCCCTGGATTTTGCCCCCCCCCCGGCCGTAAAAACTGAACGGTCCCTTAGCGGCGTGGCGTTATACGACCTCCCAACACATGTGGTGGGAGGCCGTATGAAGCCGGTAACAAACAGCCCTGCCATGCAAAGCTACCCAGTAAACAACGCCTGTATGCGAGTATGAAATATAACGTCGAGCAACCAGATTGAAATTAATGACTGTTTGAGCTTGTACTCACTCAGTAAACTGCTAGGCCATATGGACATCCGCATATCTGTACAGTGATCGGTTGGTCGCAGGTCTCGACCGTGCCGTGTGCAGCGCAATCTCCCGTGATGCTTACCAGGTGAAAAAATTGGACGCGCAGTTTGGGCTGGCTTCGCATTGTAAAATGCATCGGAATTTTGAAAAAGTAATAAAGTGAGCGCATATATCAAAAAGGACCAAAATAACAGATTAGTATCGGCAATGTTACAAAGTTTAACAACTTTATGCAATATAGGAAGGGAAAAATCCCTGGACTGCGTAAAATTTCAGTTCAATTACAACTACGGGGACCACTTTGAAGTCAGGGACCACTTAGAGGTCTTTAACACACGTGACATTTCTGTTGAACGTACGCGTTCGATGCAGGTCTAGTCCGAACTTTCGTGTTAATTCTTAAAAAGACCAAATAGTAAGAGAAAATGATACTGTAGTGTTGAAGATTAATATTTTAACTTCATTTTGGGAAATTTTCACTTTTGTACTAAGATAAATGGCAAAGCAGCACGACTACAAACTCATGCGTACCGGCGATTTTGGCTGTACACCAGTACGCGCGCACCCGGAGTATGTCATGTGGTTGCAAGCCTATCACACAAGTACCAGTAGGACGTACGCCCTCTATGGTCACCTCTCTCGTCCGAACATGTTATGCAGACTTGCTTCTCGAGGGTCTATGCTTTGAACAAGTTTACAAGTATTACTGGTGAGACGTCGCGTGTTTTGCCTGAAAATGTCAATAATTTTTCTGTTTTAGTAGAGCAATTGGGTGTGAATTTATTACAATCTTTTTTTCTCTGATGGTGGAACAATATAGGAACAACAGTGACACAGGATCATGTTTTACTTTCCAAGATTTTATTCATTTCAACAATTCAAGATTACAACAAGTAACAACACAATTTTACATAATCAAACTTTCTAAGGTTAACAAAGGATGAAGAGTGAATAAAATTAACGTTTTCCTGTGGTAAAAATCTTACTTAGGGAGTCGTCATTATTTACGAATTTGGGGGGAAGTCTGGGGAATTTCATGGTAAGCTTATTCTGAAATTTCGAGTAAACCCCCTGCCAACCCCAATGCATTTGAGTAACCCAGTCTCTAACACAGAAATTTTGACAGATCCCTCCTCCCCCCCCCCCCACTTAGACCAGTTAAATACCAAGACTTGTATTTGTAACATTTACAAAACTACAGCAATAGTACAGACCTTTCATATCGTGCTAGAATATCATCGGTTACCTAATGACAGTTGAAAAAGATGAAACCAGCAAAAGGAATTAAAATTCACAATAAAATGTAGATACAAAAGCTCATGCTGTAACCACTATCCAACCATATAGTATTGTTTACTTTGGATGGGTATCATGACAAGGTTTTCACTAAGATATCTGATAAGGCAGAATTTGAAAGTACAGGAGAACAGTCAGGAGGCTGGGGGGGGGGCAGTGTCAGAGGAGTTGTACCCTCTCGTGTTGAAAATTTGAGAGATTGATGTGTACAATAATGCAGTCTAGTGCAATATGAGAGATGTTATCAATTTGTGTAAAACTGTTAGAACACCCCACAGGGGAAAAGTGTGAGAGGCGTGTCCCCTCTGCCACGTCGGAAATTTTGAGAAATTAATGAGTTCAATGATGCAGTCTGGTGCAATATTAGGTGTTTTCTATTTGTTTTTACTAAGTAAAACTGTTAGAACACCCCGGGGGAGAGGAAGTGACAGGGGGTTGCATTAAGAATTTTGAGAAATTGATGAAATGGTACAATCTGAGAGGTATTTCAATTCATTTTGTACCAAAAATTGAGCAACCCCCTTCTTTCTCTCCAATTTTGAACAACCCCCTTGTAGCTTTCAATTTTTTGAGTGACTACCCTCACATTCCTCTGATCCCCCAGGCCCTTATGTTAAATTACTCTAAAAGACCCATAAAAATATTCTTGATGGCCTTAGAACTAAATTTGTGAACAACATGTACAGTAAAAGTGGTCAACTTTGATGCAGTCTTGCTGATGCATTTTTATGGGGCTTGAACTCACAATATCTACAATACTAATTCGCCTAGCTTAGCAGTCAGTTAAAACCCCTACAAATAGGTGTTTCAACTAGCAGCGGCCTGGTGGCTCATGTAGCTGTACTGTGATAATATTCAAGAGAATCCATAGGATAGCTAGGTGTGTGCCTCAATCAGGCAAAACAACAATTAGCAATAACAGCAATAATAATAAATATCAATTTCTGCAAGTCATTTAAAAATATACAGCCAAGGGCTCAGTATTGCTCCTATCTGACAAACAAAAAGAGGTATTCCTATTTCCACTTATTCACTCAAAATGCTATTGTGTTTGCAAAGAGTTTGAACTTTCAATTTTCATAGGCAGAATTCCGTTTTAACACCCATTTTTCAATTTTGTAGATCAACAGTAAAAATTTGATGGTCCTTGCTTGAAATGTTAAGATTTACTCAGAGTTAAGTTATACACGGATGAGCCAAGAATACAATGTGCAATACACACCAAATAACCTGGTGATAAACTAGTGAGAAGGAAACTTACAACAGCTCAATTAACTTTCAAATGTTGGACGTCAGAGAAAAATTGAAAGATTTCAATAACTTCCTAGTTGTATGAGTAGTATGTGTAACATTAAATGTGAAAAGTTCTTGGTTTCAAATAAAAATGAGCAATTATATTTTGACAATTACTGCAAGGAAGATATATTGCAAGTTAACATTGTCTACTGCAAGTTCAAAGTTGTAATCAAAAGCAGGCAACCACGGGTAATTGGTCGATGATAACTAAAAATTCGAACCTTGGAAGGAGTAAATATATGCAGTGTACTGATCAAAAAACAATATGGTGTCAGAGGGATAGGTCGTCAACATTAATATAGTTGTTATTCTGTTTGTGTGGTGAAGTGACCTGATATTATCATCCATCACTCATCTTATTCAAACTACACATTATTTCACTCGGCTGCCTTTATCTTTGTGAAGATTTACTTAATTAAGTGATACCATGACAGGTTTTTTGCTTATGTAACAAAATGATAGGAACTGATACAAATAAACTGGAGTCTGTTTTAATGGTATGGTGCATCTTGCAATATGCCTTCTTGTGGATTGAAATCCCTCATCAATGTATGGGTTTCCTCCATGAAATATTTGCTATAGTTGCTCCACTACATAAACATAGCCTCACAACTTTTTTCTACATCATATTTCACTTCAAATTGGCACCAAATAAAACTACATTATTTTCAGTGTCTTCAAAATTGATTTACAAGGTATTCAGGTTTGGAATAGGTCATTCAAGCTTGCAGACTAATATATTGGCTCCAAAAATAAAAAATCATGGGTTCCCTCAGTTTGAAAAATGACTTGGCTTAGGTAGTCTCCGGGATTTTTATAAGAAATGCAAAGCTATCTTATAAACACCGATTAGACAAAGCACTTTTTGACCAAAATTGACAAAAATTGCTCCAAAATACAAATTTTGCATTTTCTCACTGTATAAAAATATCTGACTTAAGTCATCCTAAGAACCTGTATATTGAATATCAAAAAGTCTGACAAGGAGTTTTGAAGAAAAAATAGATCTACAATGACAAAATAATCTCATAAATACAAAGTTGCATATCTTGGCACGATTTTACAAAATCTTATTGCTGTCATCCTAAGGGACATGTATAATCAATATTAATGTGTCTGACCAGAACTTTTGAATGATATTTTTGGTTAAATATGACAATAATTGCCTTAAAATATAAGTTTTAAAATATTTCATAACAATATGGACAAATGTCAATAAGGTTATCCCTGCAGAACAGTATATTTAGATTTCTGTGGCAATACTAGAGTTTATTTGCTTCTTCAAGCATACCATTCTTTTCCTTGACATAAGGTAAACTTCAGCCTCCAACAACAACACAATTGTGATGTAATCTACAACAAACCTGAGTGAGAAAAATAGAAATATAGATATACTATTAATAATATTGTCATATTTTTGTATTTTTCTTTCACCCATGAAAACCTGTGGTAGATAATGTCATAAAATGTATGATATCATCATAGGGCTAGCCCATAAACTTGTGCACAGTAACATTGGAAATGTAATTCAATAGAATGTAATAGTTCAATAATTATATGAGTTCTGTGTGCAATAAAAATATTTGTTAAAATACTCTTATTTAGCACTGGTGTTGATGACCTCCACTGCTTATGCATGTGGCTCCTTGTTGAGTCTGATTACCCAGTATACTGTGCACAGGATGCTGATGTTTAAAACAAGTCCTTAAGGCTGCTTTCCAATACCAGTGCAATTACACATACAAGTGCTATGCTGACAAGCTAAATATTGATTTTTAGCAATCTTTTTGCAGTAAAATAACAACTTACAGTGGGCAAATATAAATAATGAAAAAAACGTCAAAGTAAGCATTACAGGCCCTCTAAATTTTTGAGAGTTGTAATATAATAACTTACTTAATTATCCCCAAACCATTCACAGGATACAGCTCAAGTTGTAACTACAAAATGGTACACCAATGTGAGAAGCAACATATGAACATAATACCCTACTTACATTGACGTTTCTTTCACATTCCTCTTCCAAAACAAACTTCTTATCATCTGTTGTTAAGGCAGTGTCATAGCATTCAAAGATACTGTCAAAAAAAAATCCATTATTACATCAGAATGAATAGACACTGTTCACAGACGTTTCATATTAAAAATTAGTCTTTTTTTAATACTCTCAGTTTTCAACAGACATGCCATAAACCTTCAAAAGACACAGTTTATGTTTTACTTTGCATATAAAAAATGATATCAGTCTTGCAATGGTTATATATAAGTGGAGCTGACAACAGTTGCCCTAAATGGGCAGTGACACATATGATTTGAATAAAATATCACTTTTAACATGGTCGTCATTTCCTTCTTTTGGCAGGTTACATCAGAACATAATTTACAGTATATGATCCTCATAGAAATTTAAATGCATCTTATTCAAATGTAAGAACTTTATTGCCGATCAAAAAAGGTTTTGTTTAACAACATTTAAAAAAAAATAATGTGAAAATTTAAGAAAGTTTGACCAAGTCAGTATGGAGTTAAATTGTTTGGAAATCTTGAAATTGGAAGAATAGTGAAGCCAGGAAATTGGGTGATTTGCAAACATTTGCAAAAATTAACACTTCTTCATCAAGCAACCTACGACTGCTTGACAACCTTGAAGATAAACCCGAATAATAATATTTTAATCTTGGGTTAACAATTTCATTAAATTACATGAATGTCTACAAAAAAGTGATTTTGGTGCAAAATACCCTGTGTTGGGTGCAGCGCCCCTTAATTAGCAAGTTTTATACCACTGCAAACTCTCTGTGCAACCAGGTGACACATTCTGACTCCGCATGATCTAACAGCAGATTCCTGCATAAAATTTTGATTTGAAAACTTGAATCACTTTTTAATAGCATAAAAAGAGCAAAACCAAGGAGAAACATAGATGACAAAGCCTTATAAGGAAAGAAAGATGTACACATGACTCCGTGCAACCAGATGACACATTGTGACTCAGCATACTCCTAAAGCAGACGATTGCATAAAATTTTGATTTTGAATCACTTTGTAATAGTATAAAAAGAGCACAACAAATGAGAAAACTTAGAAGTCACAGCCTTAGCACAGTAAGAGAGATGCACCAGAGTGTCCGTGCAACCAGTGACACATTGTGACTCAGAATACTAAAATGCAGTTTCTGCAAAAAATTTAGATTAGACAACTTAAATCAATTAGTGATAGCATAAAAAGATGAAAACCAATGAGAAAACTTAGCAGTCACAGCCTTAGCACAGTAAGAGAGATGCACCAGAGTGTCCGTGCAACCAGGTGACACATTGTGACTCAGCATACTCCAAATGCAGATTCTGCAAAAAAGATTTGATTAGACAACTTAAATCAGTTGGCAATAGCATAGAAAGATGAAAACCACTGGGAAAACTTAGCAGTCACAGCCTTAGCACAGTAAGAGAGATGCACCAGAGTGTCCATGCAACCAGGTGACACATTGTGACTCAGCATGCTCCAAATGCAGATTCTGCAAAAATATTTGATTAGACAACTTAAATCAGTTGGCAATAGCATAGAAAGATTAAAACCACTGGGAAAACTTAGAAGTCACAGCCATAGCACACTAAGACAGATGCGCCTAAGTGTCCATGCAACCAGGTGACACATTGTGACTCAGCATACTAAAAATGCAGTTCCTGCAAAAATTTTGATTAGACAACTTAAATCAATTAGTGATAGCATAAAAGATGAAAACCAATGAGAAAACTTAGCAGTCACAGCCTTAGCACAGTAAGAGAGATGCACCAGAGTGTCCGTGCAACCAGGTGACACATTGTGACTCATCATACTAAAAATGCAGTTCCTGCAAAAAATTTAGATTAGACAATTTAAATCAGTTGGCGATAGCATAGA
The DNA here is from genome assembly GCF_041260155.1 of Ptychodera flava. Taxonomy (NCBI): domain Eukaryota; kingdom Metazoa; phylum Hemichordata; class Enteropneusta; family Ptychoderidae; genus Ptychodera; species Ptychodera flava. The sequence continues at coordinate 365,771 of NW_027248403.1, forward strand.
AAGATGAAAACCAATGAGAAAACGTAGCAGTCACAGCCTTGTCAGTGTAAGAGAGATGCACCGGAGTCTCCATGCAACCAGGTGACACATTGTGACTCGGAATGCTCCAAATGCAGATTCTGCAAAAAATTGTGATTAGACAAATTAAATCAGTTTGTGATAGCATAGAAAGTTGAAAACCAACAGATACACAGGAATTATACAGGATACATATGAATTAATTTATAAAAGCTTATACAGCAGAACACATTGGCAATAAAGACAAACATATTTAGCTGCCTACCTCCACAAGGTACTGATGATTTTATTTGGGCCTTAATGAGTCGTTTCAGTCTCCACTTATATTTTGTGGGACTAAACATCCTCACTGGGCACAGCTTGCATGACATCTCTTCTTTCCCACAGTTTATAATGCTTTGATCGAGCATTTTCGACCGTTGTTACTGAAGCATGCATCCTATCAAGAGAAAAGTGATAATATAAAACAAGACCAACCACCTTAATGTTTGTAAATAAGCAGACTTTGATGTGTTTCAAGACATCTCTTTGACTCTTTTGTCGAGGTCGATCATGATGACTGACCACAGTCAGAGGCGGACTGTCATGTAGAGACCTCTGAATTTTAAAACCGCCTGCATGCTAACACCAGAGATATATGAGAAATCGTATCCTTGTGTTACAAGCCTACGATCAAGAATCGAACAGACTACTATACTTGTACTCACTTGCTTCGAAATGGCACAAATGAAAACGTGCTGTACAACCAGAGCTAGCACAAGGTATCAGGAATGCAAGGAATTACCCATGCTTGGACTTTCAACTCTGACCTTTGACATCGAACATAACCAAATATGGGTGTGTCATAGCCAGCAACCAGATGACATATTTTGCAACCAGATGACAGGACTCCCTAACGTGCGTACTCCCTCTATCGATTTTGGCGTCCATTATGCCCTGACCTCAAATGTCCCGCGAAGGAGATCGAACATATACCTCTTTGATAGGCTCTCCGCATGACTTATTCCGATCGCATCACTATTTTTTAGGGGTGGTACGAAAGTAGAGATCATGGGCTTCATTTTGAGGGGGCGAACGTTAAAATCGGCCGTGAAAAACCCAATCTGTGATCAAACTTTGTGTTTCGTTTATGTTTTTTTGAAAGAAAATCTTGATTTCCTTAAACGTTCGGCCCAAAATTGATTTTCTGATAAACATTAATTGTAATTCTGCAATAATTACGAGTCTGACGATGCGAAAAATGATGCTTAAGGCCCTTTTCAGCGAGTATGGTTTCACCCGAACTTTACATCCGGGCACCCCCACGAATCACATACAAGTAATCAGCGCTTCGCCGACGCATGTTCTGTGTCAGGAGGTCCAAGCTGAGTTCTGACGTTCACGATTTTGCAGCTCAATTTGTCTGATTTCTTATCAAACGCAAGGATCTAGAGATATATATTCCTATACTTTACCCTTTCAAACGTTATCATGTTCGAAGTAGTTTGATTTCCGGGTGATATTTTTTGATAGACACTGAGAAGTTGTCAAGCCAGCACTGCAGTGTAGGCATACGCACGTGCACCGCACTTTGCCAATACTATACTGAACTGCTCACTTGCACCGCACTTTGCCGATACTATACTTAAATTTTAGTTTCGATCTTTAGTTCCCGAGAAGGGGACTATTTTGATTCTCTCTGAAGAACAAGGCCGTAGATTATTAATTTGTTCTTTCCTCATTGATGGTGTTCCGGACTTTTGAAAAGTTGGTTTTTATTACTGGTTTGTATTTCGGACCGCTGACTTCGAGGGTCTATGGTATTTCCGGGGCAGCGTAATTTTGCAACCAGTTTAATGCAGTTGTTCATTCTATAAATGCGTGTTGCTGTTTTACGGCATAGACAAAGGGTTGAGAACGAAGTTTTTTTGACTTTTTGGAAAAGTTCTTTGTAATTGTTAAACTTAAAATCTACATTAATCAGACATATTCCATAATCATTTAATAAAAGTTGTAATCACACAAAAAAAAAGTTTTAAAAATTCTGAAGTTCAAATTAAAAATACATATATATAAAAATATTTTGTGAAATTTAAATCAAGTTCTAAAATGTCACAGTATCATTTTATTGTTTACAGGTATTGTTGTTTATTTGTTTATCTTGTAAACATAAATCTAAATAACTTTTTCCATATATGCAAGGTAAATATGATGGAATATGATTATCATATTTCTATTGATGTTCACAATACATAATGCATACAGTGATCAATGTCACAGGTATCACTTGATTGTTTACAGGTATTGTTTATTTGTTTACCTTGTAAACAGCTTTCTAAATAAAATTTTTCATTTATAAAAATTAAAACCATTGAATATTTCATCAGCAATATCCACAAAAAATTCATCAATTTTCAATTAGAAATGTTATTGCAAGTTATTGCAAGTTATTGCAAAATAACTTTGCAAAAGTTATTGCAAAAAGCACTAGAAATTGCAATTCTACTTTCCCCATACAATGATCAAAACGGAGTCACCTGGTTGTTATGATAACTACAGGTGTCTACCATGGCATAATTTCAAATAGGAGCCGTTTTGTTTTTTTTGTTTTTCAGGACATATCTCTGCATGTACTGAACCCATTTTCATCAAACAAAATGCAATCAATTGGTCTTCAAAAGAGATTTCTTTTGATATAAAAGTTATCATTATTGTAGCTGTCTATCAATTTCATGTAAAATCCCTACTTACATGTAAATTTATATACTATTTAAATGTACCATCAGAAACTATACTATCAGAAGTTCTACACCAGAAGACTGCTGGTTCTAATTGTATATTTCATTACCTCAATCTCAAAATTATTTGATTTCTTTATGTTTGGTTGTATGCACTGTGTGTCTTTAGATTGAGAACTTCTTCCAGTTGATGATTTAAAAAACTATTGCCTGCTCTGTAGAAAACAACATTATAATACAATCTAAAAAAAGTAAAAAATGTTCTTCTTTTCATAGCTTAAACTTTTGTTCATACAGGTAATGACAGCAAAATGACTTCCATATTCCTGGCTGAAAGGTGGTCCCGTGTTGGAGACACAGTGTCAGCTATCAACTGTCAACTTGCAAGCCTTGCAGCACAAAACAGACAAAAGAAGATCTGCTGTGTTGTTTTGAAGGCAACTGAAGAAGAAAAGAAAGATGCCGCTGACTGTGGAGTTGGACTAATACTGCCATGTTTAAGTGATGACATCATAGATGAACTCTCACAAAGCTTCAGGATGTTGACTATATTGTCGAACATATCAGTTCATCGACGTCATTCATCTTTGCATCTGCCTTGAGAAAACGCTGTTTCAAAGACGCAGATATTGTGTTGATAAATCATGGCGCGCCATCAGCTGATTTGAGAGACAAACACTTGAAATTTGCTGAAGCAGCAGCTGCAGTTTTCTCTGTTGGACCAACAGTCTTTGAAGAGTACAAAAAACTTTATCAATTGACCAATATTCAAATAAAGCATAAACTCTATCTTCCAAGACCAGAGAAGGCCTTCTTTGATCTAAATGTAGATCAAATGTCCAAAACAAGTGACCTCAAACAAATACTAACAGTGATAACAGACAAGAAGGTTCACTCCACAAGATTCAAAACTCTTGCGGCTGCAGTGGGTCAAGTAGCAGACAGATTTCAATGTAGCATTTAAAGATTCCAAAGTGGTTTGTTCGTACGTCATCAGAAACTGATCGCAATGACACCAAAACCTTTCTTCATGACAATTTAAACTGTACATGCATAGAACCAAACACTTATGCACCTTACGGCTCTCAAGATGAAATTTACAACGACCTTACGGAAAGTAATGTCCTTGTAATACCACCTGATGAGCCGTTTAGAATGGAGGCATTGTGGGCCATAGCTGCTGGTCTTCCTGTGTTGATTCCAAGGAGAACTGCCATGGCAGAGTTTCTTAAGAAGTACTTTGGTGAAAGAGCAGAGTACTTCCTTTATGAACCTTCTGTCGATGACTTGTCAAAACAGATCAGCAAAATGTTAAACAATCCAAAGGCAACTGGTGAAACCAGAAACTTGAAGGATAGTTTCCAAAGTCACACTGAAATCGATGGAAGTCATGAAACCTTCACAGCCTTTTTAACCAAATCACCACGATCTAACACTCTACCCGAGGCAGGTATGAATTTCACTGCTTGTTAGTCCCCACAGACACCATCGGAGGGGGGGGGGGTCTTATAGGTTTGGTCATGTCCGTGCATGCATGCATGCGTCCGTTCATGCAGATATCTCAGAGATGCGTGGAGCGATTTCATTCAAACTTGGTACAAGGATTACTCCTTGTGTCATACATATGCAAGTCAATTCATTTTGTGATATGATACAATATAGCCGCCATGCTGCCATTTTGTTATGATTTTTTCATGTACAGAGCCATAACTCAGGCACATCTCAACTGATTTTTGTAAGATTGTACAAAAAATCAACCTTTTTCACACATATTTATGTCAATTTGTTTCACGATGCAATTCAATATGGCCACATAGCGGCCATTTTGTTATGATTTTTTCATGTATGGAGCCTTAACTCAGGCACATCTCAACCGATTTTATTGTAAGTTGACCAGTACAAGGACATCAATCTTTTGTCATACGTATGTACATGAGTTTGTTTCACGATACGATTCAATATGGCAGCGTGGTGGCAATTTTGTTATGATTTTTTCATGTACAGAGCATAACTCAGGCACATCTCAACCAATTTTTGCTCACGTGTTCACACATATGAGCATATGTCGCAGTGATGTCTGTGTCTGTGTGTCTGTCTATCTGTCTGTCTGTCTGCCTGCTCGATATCTCAAAAACAGCTCATCAGATCAGAATCAAATCTAATACATAGATTCAGTTGCAAATGGCAAGAACTGATTGGTTTTTGGTGGGTGTGCCTTGCTTACTTTTTTGCTCATTTGCATATTTAATGATATTAGAAAAAACATATATATTGACAATGACTGCACACAATTTAATGAGATTTGCTGCAAATGTTGATCACATCAAGATATATCAGCTTTGAAAGATATTAAGGGGTGACATAAAAGGTAATGGATAATTTGCATATTTAATGAAATTCCTAATTCGGGATATATATCTGAATCTTCTCGATCAAAATTGATGAAACGTTGTATGTATATTGAAGCTACTGTGATTTAACATTATGGGAAGTCATTAAGCATTTTTACTTCAGCAAATTCCCAATTTGCATATTTAATGAACTTTTCTTATGAGCGATACATATCTGAATTGACTCGACCAAAGTTGATGAAACTTGCTATGTTCATTGAAGATACTATGATATAATATTACTGTCTGTCATTATCTGTGTTTGTGTGTGTGTGTGTGTCTCTGTCTGTGTGCTGGATATCTCAAAAACGGCTCATCAGATCAGAATCAAATCTAGTACATAGATTTAGTTTGCAAATTGCAAGAACTGATAGTTTTTGGTGGGTGTACCTTGCTTACTTTTTGCTCATTTGCATAATTAATGATTTTAGAAAAAAAAACGGCTATACGTTGAGAAAGAATGCACACACTTTGATGAGATTTGCTACTAATGTTGATCACATCAAGATATATCAGCTGTGAAAGTTAATTAGGGTTGACATGAGAGATAATTGCTTATTTGCATATTTAATGAAATTCCTAATTAGGGATATATATCTGAATCTTCTCGATCAAAATTGATGATACGTGGTATGTATATTTTGGCTACTGTGATTTAACATTATGGGAAGTCATTAAGCATTTTACTTCAGCAAATTCCTAATTTGCATATTTAATGAACTTTCCTTATAAACGATACATATCTGAATTGACTCGACAAAGTTGATGAAACTTGCTACATGTATTGAAGATACTATGATACAACATTCTTGAAAGTCATAAGCATTTTTACTGCATCTGACTCCTATTTGCATATTGAATGAACTTTTGAAATTAGGGATATATATTGAATTTACATGACCAAAATTGATGAAACTTGCTATGTGTCATTAAATATATTATGATATAACAATATTGGAAACATTCATACCTTAGCAAATTCTGTATTTGCATATTTAATGAACTTTTCTAATTAGAAATATATCTGAATTGACTGGACAAAGTTGATGAAACTTGCTACGTACATTAAAGATGCTATGATATAATATTATTGAAAGTCATGAAGAATTTTTACCTAAGCCAATTTTTCATTTGCATATTTAACAAACTTCATAACCAGGGATATTTATCTGTATTGACTAGACCAAAGTTGAGGAAACTTGCTACGTACATTAAGATACTATGATACGACGTAATTGAAAGTCATTTAACATTTGAGTTGCGTCACGGAAAAAGGTACCTAATGGTCAAAAATATCGATTTTGAGATTTTTACATATCATACATTTTAACATTTTCAGCTCTCAATATTGTCTTGCTTAAAAGGATTTGGACTCCCTAATTTGCCAAATAGTGTCTTAGAAGATAAGACCCCTTAGCACAGCATTTCAACTCATAGATTTCACAGTTTATATCAGCTGAAAAATGTCGGTGATAATAATATTCGACTCTTATTTTTCTAAGTGTGTGGATTTAGACAATATGTATTGATTTATACAAACCCATGCAAGAACATACTTGTTATACTTATGCCTTTAAAAGCACAAAAAAAGCGGGCATAAACTAAGCTGATATGCAATTTCATTTGCATTTTCTCCAACACTTTTTTATTCTTACTGTCATTTCAAACATTTGATCAATGGAGTTAGAGAAGAAAGTCACAGTAATAATATAATATTAGGAGAAGAGGGGTTAGGTATCAGATGATTCTATTTTTCTTGTAGGGTGGGAAACCACTAAGAGTCACATCCATCATAAACATACATAGATACATACATAGATACATAGATACATAAATACATACATACATACATTCATACATACATACACACACAAACACACACAAATGCATGTTAACCTTTCACCATAATTTTCTATCTAAGGATTCATCTGGTTGACCAACTGTCGACAAAAAATAATAAAATTAAAAATTCACAGCTACTATTACCAGTTACAGTTTGGTCAAGTGATAGCCATTGTAAAATGCGTGTACATGATATTGCTCCAACTTGAAGAGCAGTATTACAAGGTTGTGCATGCTTGATAGTGAAATAATACCACAGACTAGTTTTTTATGATTATAAGTATCGTATTGTTAGAAAGAAACAATATATTTTTGTCAATGATTACGCAAATTACTCACTATTATTCATCAGAAAACAAGTCTTATAAATAATAAATAACTAAAGTTTCTTTCCTGTTAAATATAGACGACAACTGTGATCTTGGTCACTACAGATTCTTCCATTATTATCATTTCCATATTTTCACTTGATTATGCAGTCAAATATAATACATTCATGTACTTTCTCAGTGAGCACACAATCTGAGAGATACTGTACCATTATTACAGTGTAAATATTATACCAGAAGACGGTTTGTGACACTAGATTCCAGCAGAGTTGGAAAGAAAAAACAATAAATTTCCAAAATTCTGTAATCATGTGAACTGTTTATGGGAAATTTAATATTAACAAGGGTCCTAGTAATCAATACAGCACCATTACATGTTGGTAAAAAATACTTAATAGAATTGGTAACCCTAAAGATCCTGCACTCCAAAATTTCATATGTCAAATGTTCTTTATTGAAGAAAAATTATTTTTATAAACTTATTTTTGTATTACACTTTTATTGCTATAAATGTGATGTAATCCTGTGTTTACAAGCAAGCAATAAAATATTATTATTATTATTATTATTATTATTATTATTATTATTATTACAAGTTTAGGGGCTATAAGATTATATATAGAATCTAATAACAGTTCATTGAAGCTGTGTAGGAATTCTGAAAAGAAGTGTTGTATATTTTAATTTTGTCAATAGGGGTGACTTCCATTGTTTTACGTGCAGCGCAGAATTATGCATTATACTGTACGGAGAGAGGGGGATATCATTAAGCCAAGGGGTAATTAAATGCTTGTCGGAAAAGTGACACTAAGCAGTTTACGCGATACCAGCAGGCCTAGACTTTTAACTTTTGTGCGAACTTTACGGATACACGTTCAATCGGTTCCATTTAATTTTGTTTTTAGTTTTCTTCCATCAAAAGTCACGACTATGAAAAAGATTTCCGATATAAATTAACAATCTCTCTCTCTCTCTGCAGTGAAATTGCTATGCTGCGACCACCGAACGAATATTCCCCACCCCCACCCAAACTCTAACATAACGTATCCTGTACTAATTCTTTCATAAACGTATCAATGTACCAATGTACAATGGATTCATTCTGTTGTATAATTTAAAACTTATTCAGACTTACTTCGTAAGCGTCATATTGGCATTGCAGAATAAACATTTTTCTGCATTTCGCATGTTTCGCCCTGGCAGTGTAATCTGGCAGAGACCCTGCGCGCTGCGATTCGCGTTCTTCTCTGTCGGAACACGCGCGCGCCCTTCAGAGACGCGACGCGAATCCCAGAGCATGCGCTATTGGGAGTGCGTGGCGTGACATTAGAACGTCTCCGATCTCGCGCTATCGTGTCGTTGGAATGTTGACAGAAACTGGAATTACTGCAGAGAATACTTTTCAGGATATCACATGTGAGTGTCTAAGGTACCAAGAAGGACGTTTAGGAAATCCTTTCAGAAAGTTCACGCCGCCTGTAGCCATTAATTTGTGGAGTATAAGCTTATAAGCTTACGTAACTCAGCACTGCAGCGTATACAGTATTTCTACTGACGGTATTGTACATATTGCCGGAAGATATGCGATAGAATTTTGCGTTTCACGTCGTTCAATCATTCAGATGGAAATGCCGCCCTTCTCCAAACTTTGAAAAAAACAGGGTGACAGACTTTGGAATGCTACACTACAGTTTTCGAGAACTCATGGACCGTGGTTTTATTCAACAATCGAGAGGGCTAGGGTGAGTCGAACTTTTTCCTATGTCCATGTAGCACTTGTGCAAAAATATGCGAATCCACAGGCCTTTGGCGAATGAATAAATGCGTTTTTCACCAAGCTGAAAGGTTGAAAGATGCGTCCGTCACTTTGGGACGAGCTAGATAAATGCAGTCAAACCAGGCTGGGCACAAAAATTTGCCATAATATGACTTTGTTCTGGAAATTACGAAGACAACCGGCCGTGCGGTGGAACTTTGCAACAAAGTTTCAATATCTGAACTGGCATACTTGAATGACAGACACAGGAAACGATGGCCATTAAAAACGCATTCTCGTAGCATTTTGATAATAATGTATCAATCACAATGACACAGAAATTATGCCTCCTCCTGACAGAAGGGCCATGGCCTATTTGTAGCCCTGCTACACTATGTCTTTATAGTGCTGAAAAGGCCATGTTGTTGTCAGGTTGTCATTTCGACTTTTAAAATTTGCATACAACTTTAAGGGTTGAACGGGTTGTTAATGGGTCACGAAACTTTGAAGTCCCACTGTCGTCCATTATACCTGTTTCCTTGGGTATTAAAGGTGTGCAAGTATACACATCAAAAGACTAGAAAATTCACTTCATAGGCAGAATCTTGAAAAATAGCCTTTTTTTGTCTGGTTAACGAAAATAATACCCCTGATCTAAAATATGCATGGGCTACAATCCACTGTCACTGGGCTACCAACTTCAGAAAATGGTAGCCCAAGTGGACTACCAAGGAAAAAAGTTAATTTCGAGCCCTGGGCAATGTTAAACATGAAACATTTAACTTGTAATATTTCCCCCTTGTCTTGGCCTGCTGGGTTTAAAAAAATGTTTAAAGGTATACAGGCACCATGTTCAAATTTAGCCGTTGCTACCATGGAAGGGGAGATCTAGCTAATCATAAAGTTTATGGCCAGGCCAGGTCACACAAAAAATAATGCATCACTACATGGTCATAATTTTACTTTAGTTAAACAATCAGAAATAATTTGTCTTCATTATTCTTCCTGGAATGAGGCAAAGAAATGAAAATAAATTATTATAACATGAATATTAATACGTTGTTCATTATAATATATAAAATAAATAAGCACCAGTGAATTACTGTTTTAAATAAAAAAACTGTGCGCTACTGTAACTGCCTGTGATAAATAATGGTACACTGGGTGATTAGGGGAATTGGGTTCATAAAATTAATTGAGATACTAGTAGAATTAATTTTAAGCACATAAAATTAATTTGAAGGCATAAACATAATTCGATGCATAATGAGTTAGTACTGTACTATATAACACTTAGCCTATTTGGGATGACTGCATTAAACAAAATAAAAAATACTTCAAAAATTATTTCTGGTCTATATAAAATTAATTCTAACACACTAAAATTAACGGAAAATATAATTTTGACCAGAATGGCCCCAATATACATTATGTTTACTATTCATCCTAGAATGAAGGCAAAGAAATTACAATTATTATTATTATAGAACAAATTTCTTAGTTGTTACTTAGAAATCCATTAAATAAATAAAAAACAGTGAATTATGTTTTAGCATAGATCCTCTCGAGGGTCTATGGTTTAAAAAAAAACTGTGGTTCCAAAATGGTTACCAAGGCAACATAAAACAAAAATGAACATGGAGTTCATGCTGTGATAAATACACTAAGGAGAGCATTTGCATAGTAACTAGGATTACTTTTAATGGAATTTGGAAAAAAAATTGAAATTTTAAAATGCAAATAGGTTACTATGGAAACACAGGGCAGTAAAAATTGATATCATATTTTGTCTTTCTAACCCAAAATAACCCTTTGGTATAATATTTCTGTTGATTACTGGATTTTTACACTGGATATTTGGTCTTTCTAACCCAAAATATCACTTTGATATTACACATTCTGTTGATTACTGGATTTTAGGTGAAATCTTTAAAAAACTGGTAATTTTTACTCCTGAATGGTTGCCATGGAAACATCTCACATTAAAATGAGTGTGATATTTTTTGGTGTGCAAACCAGAAAAACCCTTATGATCAAATTTTTACATCAATCAATCGTTCTTTAATAGGAATTAGGGAAAAAGTAACATTTTCAATCCCAAAATAGTTACCGTGGCAACTCGAAACATTAAAATAATTCTGGTTTTTGTGTTCTCTGACCCGAACTCCCCCACTAGATAATTTTCATATAAAATCAAAGTAACTTTTCATGGGATATTAGAAAAACTGAAATTTTCAACCCCTAAAATGGTTACCATGGAAACATGGGCAGTGAAATCGATATCATATTTGGTCTTTTCGACCCAAAATACCCTTATGGTGAAATTTTCACGGAAATTGAACCTATTATTATTCGCGTTATTATTTCTATATAATACTTATATTAATTATTATTACAAGTTTAGGGGCTATAAGTATTATATAGAAATGTAATAACACTAGTTCATTGAAGCTCTGGGAATTCTGAAAAAGAGGTGTTGTTTATTTTAATTTTGTCAAAAGGGGTGACTTCTAATTGTTGTACGTGCAGCGCAGAATTATACATAATACTGTACGGAGAGAGGGACATCATTAGGCCAAGGAGTAATTAAATGCTTGTCGGAAAAGTGACACTAAGCAGTTTAAAGCGATACCCAGCAGGCCCAGACTTTTAACTTGTGTGCGAACTTTATGGATACACATTCAATCAGAAGCCACAGAACAGTGCCACAAACGGCAAAAATTAGAGAGGCACCTTTTTCATCATATAGGCAGAAATCAATGTATTATTGCCTTATTTGTATTGTACGGTGATTGTTTTAACAGCAAAATGGCAAATTAACTGTAATGTTATTAAAAATTACTTCAAACCATAACATAAATGATCAAAACAGGCACGTGCATATAGAATGAAACATTTTTTTTTATTTCTTGAAGTGACAAGACTCAAATAAATTACATGTACCGATAACAAAGTTTTGGGCAAACATCTTTTACAAACTCTCTGAATATCAAAAGTAACTTATCCCACAAAGTTGCATTTTAAAAAAGGGACAAATAAAGAGCTAAACAAAAAATATAGGAAACGAAAAGGAAAGGTACACAGAAACTGAAAAAAATACAAATTGAAATGATCAAATACCTTTATTTTAAATACAATATGAAAATACAGACAAAATTAAAAAATGAGAAATACTTGAAATCAAATGGACACCTGCAACTTCCAGGGTCGTTGTATTCTGTAAATAGATAAGCAAAACAAGGTTATTTACATCTGTACTTGTTAGTATATATACTAAATCATAATGAAAGCATTTAGAAGTATTTCATTCTTATTTTCATGCTAAAAATTGTAACTTTTCCAATGATATTTCATGTAAGATAAAACTGAAGTAAGTTTCATTTGAACATGTGAAAACATCCTAAAATGGTAAGTCATCATTACATATACTGGACTTACCACAAAGATGACTTTTCAAGCATCAATTTTAAATTGAACAAGTCGTTGATGGCACAGTCCCCACTTGTTCGTTGGTACTTTAATTAAAAGTCCTCAGAGAGGATAGAGTCTTCTTCATTAATTAGGTCTATGATAAAAATACTGTGATACAGATGGCGCTAAATGGCCAAGAATGAGTTCCACGGTGGTGAAAACATAAAACCAATGTAGGCCGCCATCCTAATTACAAAATGTCATTAAATGAGTCAATTAGTAATGAATCAACAGGATGTTGCCGAACATTTTTGCATACTATCCTAACACTAATAGATTATCACCGGTACCATATTTCATAAAGTTTGATGCAGTATTTACAAACTATGAGATCAACATCTGTACCGAGTTTCATCAAATTTTGACGCAGTATTTGTGGATATATAACTCTAATTAGGAAAGTTCATTAAATAAGCAATTACAAATTAATTAAAATGACACTGATAAATGCCTTTTTCATTGTTAAAGCAATGTAAGCTTAACATGTGTACCAAGTTTCATGAAATCTGATGCAGTATTTCTCGACATATCAGTCTAATTATGAAACTTAGGTAATTGACATGATACTGCTACACGCCGTTCAACAAATCAATGTGCATATGTATGACATAGGTCAATGTCCTTATACCAACTTTGAATGATACTGGTGGAAAGATGTCTGAGTTATGGCTCTGTACATGAAAAGATCGTAACAAAATGGCAGCCATGCAGCCATATTTAATCTTACTGTCTAAAAAATCTATATGCATATGTATGACATAAGTCAATGTCCATGTACCAACTTTGAATAAAATCGGTTGAGACTTGCCAGAGTTATGGCTTTCGACATGAAAAAAAAACATAACAAAATGGCCGCCATGTGGTCATATTGGATCATATCGTGAAACAAATCGACATACATATGTATAACATGAGTCAATGTCCTTGTAACAACTTTGAATAAAATCGGTTGAGATATGATTGAGTAATTGCTCCGTACATGAAAGAATTGTAACAAAATGGTGGCATGGTAGCCATATTATGTTCATATGTATGACATAGACCTGTCAAAGTCCTTGTACAAAGTTTGAATAAAATCCATTTAGACGGGCCTGAGTTATGGCTAAGGACATGAAAAAATTGTAACAAAATGGCTGCCATGCGGCCATATTGGATCATATCATGAAACAAATTGACATGCATATGTATAACATAGGTTAATGTCCTTGTACCAACTTTGAATAAAATTGGTTGAGATATGCCTGAGTTATGGCTCCGTACATGACAAAATTGTAATAAGATTGCTGCATGGCAGCCATATTGGATAATGTTGTGAAACGAATTGATGTGCATATGTATGATGAAGGTCAATGTCCTTGTACTAACTTTCAATAAATCGGTTGAAACATGTCGGAGTTATGGCTCTGTACATAAAAACATAGGGCCAAAGTCCCTGAAGCTACTATAGACATGGATACAAAATTAAGTATTTCCTGACTGTATGAAATTATCTCGCTAAGGTCATCCTAGGGACATGTAAACCAAATATTAAAGCTGTCTGACCAGCGGTTTTGAAAAAACAAGCGACTCAACAGTTGACAGAGCTCTGCTGTGTTATGTAGAGAACAACCTTTTGTGACACATGTATTGATGAAGAAGGTGGATATCTTTCTTTGATAGCTCATTTCAGGATGGCCTGACCAAAAATGGAAAAAAATTCCGTAAAAATACAGATTTGCATATTTCATCAGACCATATTAGTCTATAATAGCAAATAAACGAGAGTTAATTACATTCTAATTAAAGTAAACAAGACTTGCTTAAATCAAGATTTACGTCATAAAAAACAGCATATCCAGGGGTTAAAATTTCCGCTGGTCCGAGGTCATGGTCTAGCGAAAATCCACATCGGTCTAGTAACTAAAATTTTTCACTAGACCGCGGTCCAGTGCAAGAATACTTTGTTACTACCTTTCCCTGCACTCTATTTCGGTCGTAAACTGCAATCCGATACAAAATTTGTCATTAACTCAGCCATTAATGAGACTCCCGCTTGCTCTGTACGCGTATATGCGTAGCACTATACAACATAGCCACGAAATGTTTACATCATCTTCCTGCACAGTGACGTGTACTGATTAGCAGATCTCTCATTAGCGAGATCTCTCATTACACGAGATCTCATGCATACCGATAACCACTAATAGGGGGGTGCCCCTAATTAGGTCATTCCTAGACAATTGAAAGTAAATCAAGTATATGAGTCACCTCGTGTTCAGGATCACACACGTGTTGTTGGATTGATTATGCAACGAACTCTTGATTCAATTTGGGGATCAAACTCAGCCCATCCACCTACAAAGCGGGCCTGTGTAGAGCATGTTGAGCAACCTGATGGTCTTGAAGTGACATTTAGCCAACCTCCTACTATAAATACAGGAGAAGCTCAAGTGATTTCACCCACATCAAGTTCGTCTGTTGTGAGTGTTGACATTCACAGTGGTAGTGCTGGTGTCGAGGCCATCGAAGCAGACAGTCATACCGAAACTTCTGCAACTTTACCAGCTGGTGATACTTTGTCAAAGGATCAAAAGTATGACAAGTTCAAGCGTAAACGACGTTTTGTGCCTACCTGGACCCAACAATGGCCTTGGGTCAGCTATGACGGAGAAAAATGTTCTGCTCCTACTGTCGGAAATTCCCCAGTATTGCCGATAAAAGTAGTGCCCTTTTTAAAGGGACAGCGAACTTAAAGTGGACCCTCTGAAGTCACATGAGAAAACTGTCGAACATGCTACTTGCACTCGCCGGTATTTCCGAGATGTTGGGTTAAGGAACATGACAGATAAGTCATATCAATCAAAATTTCAACCAAATGTATCAGCTACTCCTTTAGGGAAGGCAGTTATGAAACTGAATGATGGACAAAGAGACAGAATGAGAAAACTTTTCCGTACTGCCTATGCCGTGGCAAAGAGTGGCAAACCGTTCTCGGACTTCATGCTTATGTGTCAACTTCAACAAGTAAATGGTTTGCAACTTGGCGAAAACTATCAGAACATACCGAGCCTTAAGGTGTTTTTGGCATCTATCTACGAAAGTCTCAAAAGTGGTATACGCTCAGAGATAATGAATGTTAATTTTGTCAGTATATTGGGTGATGGTTCGACTGATGTAGCGGTTATCGAGCAGGAAGTTGTATTTCTGAGATACGTCAGTCCTGTTGACGGTATGCCCGTATGCAGAGAAATAGACATTGTGTCGCTTGAAACTGCCAATGCTCAAGGTATTATGAATGCCATAGAAGCAGGACTTTCACAGGTTGATTAAGCCTTGATATGTTACGACCAGATAATGATGAAGTCAAACCAAGTTTGATAATGGCCAATTTCGATGGAGCATCAGTCAATTTTGGTGAAAAAAATGGAGTGGTGAAACGAATGAAGGACATCTTCCAACACTAATATCTCTGCAGTGTATTGCACACAAGTTGGAGCTTGCAGCACTGGATGCTAACAAAGTAACACTGAGCGGCCTCAGCAGTTTTGAGGAGACTTTCAAGGGAATATTTTCATTCTACCACTATTCTCCAAAGAGGAGAAGAGAATTGCAGGCAATATCTGACATGCTAGAGCAAAACCTGTGTCATCTAAGTGGAGTAAGGCAGGTACGATGGCTGTCCAGCAAAGAAAGAGCTGTGAAGGCTGTTAAGCATAACTATCAAGCTATAGTAACTCACCTTGAAAACACAGCTACTGATGCCAAGGCAACTGCTGATGCTGGAAGCAAAGCTAAAGGATATCACAAAGCTATCACTGCCATCAAATTTGTCAGACTTCTCCACTTCATGCTGGATTACCTACCTTTGCTAGCACAATTATCCAGGGCATTTCAGGAGGAGAAATTACTCATTATGGAAATTCCAGATGCACTGGAACAGACATTGCTGGCCCTAAATGCTTTAAAGTTGTATCCAGGAAAGAATACTCGTGAGTTCCTTGACAAATTTGACATACAGAAGAAGATGTTTGCAGAGGTCAAACTGCACAGTAGCCCAGGAAGGAATGCTGATGACTTGGCAACAAATTTTACTGATTGCATTGTCGACAGCACAATTACTTACCTGAAATCAAGATTCAGTGTGTTACAGGAGAAACCCCTTTCACTCCTGATGATCTTCAACTTCCAGAAGTGGCCTGTAGATCATCAGCAATTGGCTGCTTATGGCGTTTCTGAACTGATTGAACTACTTGAGACTTACCTGTATCCACATTTCTCAGAAGATGAGAGAAATGAAATTGTGAGCCAATGGCCAGCTCTGAAAGTGTATTGTAAAGTGTGGCGCACTGCAAAACCAGTTGATGTTTACAGTATGTTGCTACAAACAAAACCAACTTCTCTAAATGCAATGATAAAACTCATTGAATTTGTTATGGCTGTATCCCCTAGCACAGCCAGCTGTGAGAGAGCTTTCTCTAAACAAAATGTCATCAAAACACAACTTCGATCTGTCATGACTCAGGAATCTTTGCGTCACCAATTAATGATAATGACAGAAGGCCCTGAACTGAAAGACTTTGATCCTGACAGAAGTATTGCCCATTGGCTTGACAGTAGTTTGCATAGTAGACATATTCAAGGACATAAATTGAAAGTAAAGCCAAATGATGATGATGCTGATATTGATGATGTTTTCTTCAACCATCTGTCAGCAAAGAAGACATTCACTTGTAGGCTGATGGTACGTAAATGTAGCCATTCTTGACCACCCGTGTGGTTTTCTAATAAATAAACTCCCTTACATTAAGAAAGTACATGTACGTGTAAGCAGTAAAATCATTGACCTACAAATACGAATAAAATTATGTGTGTGTACAAGAATCATATGCGAACTGAAACCTATGCAGGACTAGTGAATTTTTATGCAGGACTAGTAGATTATATTTTTCAATAGTCCTGGTCTAGCAGACTTTGCCCGGAAATTTTAACCCCTGATATCTGTCAGGTTATAAAGAATCTTGAGCTGGTTATCTTTTAATATCAGTAATTTCATCCTATTAACCAAGCACATTTTAACTTTCAAATTAACATTGTAAGTAAGTTCTGTTGAATAAGTTGAGACTGTACGTACTCAGAGAAAGCACACAGAAGAGACAAATGTTTGAAACTTAAGAAGTTCAAGGTCATCAAAAGCATTATAAGGAATCATGTTACACTTTCATTGCACTGTTTACACAGATGGCATAATTGCTATAAATAGCACATGAGGAATCTTACAGCCCAGCTTTACCATAAAAACCCTATCACTTTGACCACTCTTTTAATTGACCACTCTATTTTTTTCCTCCAAAAGTAATCTTATTTTATCCTTACCAAGTCAACCATAAATGGAAATTAGAACTTTCTCTATCTCTATTTATTTGACCACCCTATCATGACAACTATTATGAGCAATTTCTTTTAGATAACATAAATGGTGGTTCAGAATATATCAAAGTTGGGATTCAGGAAAGTTGCCTTTACATGTTTTGATCCTCAATTCACTATGAACTGTCAAAAAAAGTTTAACTTCCTGATAATTCCACACTAAAATTATTTTGGCTTTGATGATTTCCTAATTAATTCAATTATTTAAAATTATATTAATTAATTTTTTTCTGGGTGAATTGATAGGGTTTATACAGTACAAGAATTACATACAATGTAACTCAAACTTTGACCAAAAATGACAAAAAAATTGCTTAAAAATACACATTTGCATATTTCATCACAATTTGAACAAATCTAAGTTGGGTTATCCCTAGGGACCTGTATACCAAATAACAAAGCTGTCTGACCAGCGGTTATGAAGAAGAAGATTTTTTACCAAAAACACCTTTTTTGGCATTAATTTGCCTATTTTCAACAATATCAAAAAATTAAAAAAAATAGTCTCTCAAAATCATATTTTTCATCTACACAACAAATATCAAATCAGTAAGTACTGCGGTTCTCAAGATATTTGAGTGGACGGACGCCTCACAAACGGACATACATACATACATACATACATACATACATACATACAGACTGACGACGGACGCCGGACGGATACCCATCCCAATAGCTTCTATAGACTATAGTCTATAGTAGCTAAAAATTGTAATAAAATGGCCGCATGGCGGCCACATTGGATCATGCATATGTATATATATTGGACGTGCATATGTATGACATATCAAGTAATCCTTGTACCAAGTTTGAATGAAATCGCTCCATGTATCTCTGAGATATCTGCGTGAACAGACGGATGCATGGACGGACAAACGCACACACTGACACACGCTCGGACATGACCAAACCTATAAGTCCCCCGGACGGTATTTTGGGACTAAAAATACAAGCATCAATTTAGTAAAAATATGATTCATAGAAAGAACCAGATTTCAATGTTTTTATTTACATATTGGTTTGTTATTGACTTAATTAATTTGTTCTTTACATGTTTATTTTATCATGATTTATTTTTACTTTTATCACTATGGCCATCATTATTTCACGTTGCTTATTTGGTTCTGTATGAACCCCTTTGTGTTTTTGGCACTTTCACATGACTTGAATTGGTCATCACATGATGCTCCCTTACCATAAGTTCTAATTTCTTTAAACCATTATGGCCAGGTACTTTACTATACCGGTCCATTCCCTTCCTAATCTCATGATGGATACTCTCTACACCGTTCTGTGAGGAAACCAAAGCCAAACCCTGTGTTTTCAATCTGAGGGATGACATGATCTTCTAACATATGCATTTTGGGGGGTACACTTTCATTAGGAAAGTGTTCTCTGTAATATGCCATTAAATGTGATATGTTTGAACTGAGAATGGTAATATATTCATCTGACATTCTATTGCTTGTACTCTAAAGATTATGGCAGGCTGCAAATTTTGAAAATATTGGCTTATACAGACCACAAATGTGTGCAGCCTGTTCATTCAGCTATGGGCATATTCTTGCTGTGGTCCTGATGACGCTCTTGCACAACGTTTGAATGTTTTCTTCCTGAAACACAAAAAATAAAAAAAGGATATGATAACTTTCTTTCAAAGAAGCAAACAGAGTTGTTTCACTGAAAGTACGTCAAAGTAATGTAGACGAAATACATCTTCTGTAGTATGTATATAACACACAATAAATCTGACACTGAAAGCTTGAAAATCCTGACAAGCAGAATACTGAACCTTTTAATGACTTTAGCAACAAAACAGTTTACAGTTGTAAAACACATACTTTACAGCACTTGTTCAGATGATTTCCGATGAATGCCTGCCCGTGGTAAGAATGACGTCCAACACCAAATGACTGCAGAGCTGGTCAATACCGCAGACTACAAAACCACATTGTTTTGGCAGTTTCGCTTTTACATCTGTAGCTTCAGATATCTAAGAAAACAAAGATAAACACTGTGTTGTCTGGAAATGACTGCACTACAAATGTGCACAAGCCAAAATTCTGAAAATGCAGCATATACATGACTTTGCACTTGAGATTGACAATGTTATTGCTTATCATCACAAAAATGATCTTACTTCTGGTATCAATATGCCATTTTCAAAGATAAAGGAGACCCTCTGAGATCTCAGGTTGCTAGACAGGTTATCTGTGGGTGTTCTCACATGATACAGGCTAAACAACATTACATGTTTATTTAACATGGCAACTATTCCAGTTTGATAAAAGTTTGACTTGGCTAGCAACTCACTGCCACTGAAATTAATTGCGTCTCACAAGATTTCAAAATTATCACAAAATCATGTATTTTTATTTTGTTAATGTAGTATGATCTTCTATTAATAAATACTAACCTTCCTGTCAGCTTCTTCACGAGTTCCTGCACTTTCTCCTGGGCTTTTTTAACTTTGCCCAAGGTCATTAGTGGCAGTCTGCCATCATCTTCACTGTTGTGGTCATCATCATCATCATTGTCACAGTCATCATCAGCAAGAAGAGCCTTTTCAACACTATCAGCCAAGGTCTTAGCTTCTTCTTGGAGTTCTTTCGCTTCACACTGTAATGTCTCGACTTGTTTCAACATGGCCACATATGTGTCAAATCCAGCAGCCATCAGCACGGGTTCATCAATGTCATCATCTCTCTCCAGAGTCGTGATGATCTTGATATCCAGTACTGCACAGCTAGCTTCCATCATGGTGAAAAACTTTTAAAACAAGCCAGGACTGATGTGCAACCCTGGGACTGCAACCTGTGATAAAATATAAGGGTTAGCACATGTATCTTTTACTTTTAACGTATGACAATATCTTGTAACTTTCATACCTACCTATTTATGAAGAAAACACTACATACAAATATACAACAACTAGACAACTAGATTGGTCACAAATGCTGACATATGTGCTGGCTTAATTGTCAACTTGTTTTCGCATATAGCTTCACTAATAAACTTCTATTTGTGCACACCATTATGGACATAGTGGCATGCATACATGTAGATAGGTCACAGTGTGGTCTGTTGAACTGTCAGAGAAAGGTAAAGTGAACTGATTGAAACAGAACAGAGCTATATGTTTAGTTGGTCAATGGAAGCAAACAACATAGTGGATTGAATTGATTAGTACATACTCTGTGCAGTGGTACATTGAAAAGTGTCTTTCTGACACTATTGTAGTGCTGCATGGCATGCCTTAGGTTTCCACCAGTTGAAAGAAATTCACTGTGACATTTTCTGATATCATCAAGGTTTCTCATCTTCATTGATGACAATAGTTGTTCCTCCTTCAGCAACTGTGCTTGTTCCTTGCTGATCACACAGCATACGCAAAAATATTTCCCTAAAATATTTCAATGTGAGGAAGACAAGGAACAAAACAGACATAATTACTTAAAAACCTTAGTAGGTATAGACATGACTGGTGTTCATGAAGTCAATTTGATGTGCATGTGTGAACTCTTGGAGAGGATGTACCTGTAATATGCAAACTTATCAATTTAAATATTTTTTCAAAGAAATTCATGGTTACTACATTTTGCATTGCCAGTATACATATTAATACTATGTGTAAGAATTAAATTGAGAAATAAACACAAGAATTTCTACAGAGGAAAACAATCATTTGTCAATAGCTTGCAAATATTTATCAAGATCTGACCCACTGTATACCCCTTCCTTAAATTTATCTGACTAATCAATGTTAGCTGTGAATGTCTTAAGTCAACGAAAAACTACAACAAATTATCATAATTGTGTTCTACAGCATATCATACACAATGCATGCTGATTATTAACAGTCGCACATATTGCAAACTGATAGGTCAAGGATGTACACATGTAAATCATAGGTAAAACTGAAGTGTACACAATAAACTGCCTGTCCTGTCAGTGCCTCAACTTTTCTTACGTATAAATCATAGCATGCAAGTATACATTTCATACCATTTGGTCCAGACAATCCATAACTCTTGGCCAGATACTCATAATCTCCCATCATCCGTGCTAATAGTGTCTTGTCCCTGAAATAAATCAAAGTGGAATGTAAGACAATTGTCCACACCATTCTAAATTAATGCCCATGTTTCTACACATCAATGCATTTTGTACATGCAAGAAAACAACTTTGCCTTTTGTACTATTTAATGTAGGTATCATATTTATGCTGCATAAGTTTGGTCAGATTTGCACATTGTTTTTTCAGATTTTGGATCAGCAGTATAATGCATGTATTAAACTTGGATAACCAATATGTATGTATCTTAAGTTCCAAATATTGTACCAAAATAGATATATGGTACAATCTGTTCATTGTTTAGTAAAACACAGTATGCATGTTTAGACTTACTTCCACTTTGTGCCATCCAGTTTGTCTACCTGACCTCTGTTAACAGCTAAAGCTATTTCTAAATTGTAATAGGAATCAGGTGCTGCAAATGTACTCCAAATCACTGTATTATCTGCTACATTTGGATTGCTGATGTTAGCAACTTGGTAAACCATTCTCAGGGTTCCCTGACCCTTGTCCCCACCTAACTTTATCCAAATTTCACTGGTAGGTATTGTACCATGCCGGGTAAGTTTGCTAGACCTGAAGACAAATATGAACAAGATGCAAAAACAAAAGTAACAGTTATATTCAGTAATATGTGATAACAAGATTACTTATCCACAGTCTTTCTCTACATGATCATAATAGAGTTTGCACACAATCCCAAAAGTCTGACTGCAAGCCTGCTGTCCCAATATTAATACTCATGTGCTTATATAAGAGCATATAAGAACAATCTAGAACTTTTATTGACATGCTAATTACTGTTCTAAAATTCTCTCTCTTACACAACTAATTAAATTTCCAGAAAATTCCAAACATGACTTATTAAATTCATGGTTGTGAGGTCAAGAAGGACAGTGACCTTGATGAGTGTGGGGGAAAATGACCTGCATAACATACCTCACTTCCAATATTCACATGCCATGCCTTGAAGTAACGCCGTAATTTCCTCTTGGCAGCCCATGTTGTTCCCATAGCAACTTCCAAATGAAGGCCAGCACCTGGAGGTATGTCAGGAGTGAGTCCCAAGATCTGGAGGATTTTCCTCTTGTCCTTTTGTTGGTGTCTCACCTCCTCTCACTCAGCTGCAGCATCGCATCACCACCACTGACAATGTCTCTCCTCTGACTTAACTGCAACACCCTCTGACGTCTTGTCCTAGTGCTAGCTTCTGAGTTTTTTTTTCATGGCTTTGGTGTATATGTTAAACACTGGCTGAAAAAAATCACACCAAAAATTGAAAAACCAAATTTATCTTTCAAAAGTATATGTGGGTGATAATTCATGAAATTGGACTAGCTCATTACTTGATGAAATTAATTTGTTGAACCACTACCAGGTCACACATGTACTACAAACCAAATAAATGTTATTACAAATACAAATTTACAAATTATCATATTCCATGATAGCTTTATCAGAAGAATTTACTCCAAAATCTAACTGTATATTGATATGTGGGTATAGATCATCAAGAGTAATGCTGGTAAAAAAACTCACCTGGCCCTTGGTTTTAACCTTTATCAAACTATCATCACTTCTGTTTGCTTCTATTTTTTTTCTTTACAAGTGTTGTTGCCATTTCTTCATACTGTGGCAGCATATGCACCGCTGATACATTCTGCAACACAATTTCTGCGGCCTTCACTGCACATATATTGTTCTGCCTCCTTGATGTTTCATCATTTGATGTCTCGGTATTGATTGTGTAGGAATGGGGACTGGAGTATGGTGGCTTCTGATGGGAAATGGGCTCACTGACGAGAAGCAGTGGTCTCCAGCAATGGACTGGTAAACACACCGTTCCGTGTTGTGTTGCAGATCTTGCAGTGGCACAACTGACTTACAACCAACATTCCCATAATCACATGTGACTGTGGCATTTGATAGCATGTTTCAAAGGCAATGGGGGACTTACAATAGATTCACACATAATAGAGAGACGGCACACAGGACAGTATGAAGAAACTTGCAACCACTGACACAAACATTCAGCACAAAACACATGTGGTCCATCACACAAAAGTTGTATTGGTCCATCTATTATGTCTTTGCAAATGGGACACTCCATTTCTTCAATAAGATCATTGAACCTCTGTCTCTGCAAGGGAATGAATCTTCTCATCTTTTTTCCTGCCCTCTGTTTCACAGCTGCTGTTAGACTTGTGCTGCCATGAGTTTCACTCTCTAGTTTCCCCGTCTTTCCTGTCTCCTTGCCAGTGATACCAGAAATGTCACTGCCTTGGTATTGACTTGGTCTGCCCCTGTTTTTACTGTCTTTCTTTTTCTTTCCTGCCTTACACAATGCATCACACACCGCACATCTCCGTACTCTACAGTGTCTGGACCATTTCACTATGTGTGTCCCTGGCCGATAGGTTTTGTTATTGCTTTCTGCCTGCTGCCATGAAGCAATGACTCTCTTACAGAGACAACAAAAATTAGACGGGTGAACATCAGAATGTCTTCACTAAAACTGTACTCTGAAACAATTCTTTAATTCCACGATAAAATTGGAGCATGGATAACTTGTGCCATTTATTTCCGTGCACAAATACGACACCGGTTTTTTAGCACACGAGCATGAAATTCGAATGACATTTTCACAGTCTAGCCAACAGACGATTGAAAAAGGCTCCAGAAAATATGCCAGTGTGTAAACAAACCCGTTACCAGGGAGACATGCGTGATGGTCCGAAAAACTATGCTCAACTGCAACGCACATATGGACGTAAATAAAAACCCACAGGCATAAAAATAACCCATGACAAATCACGCCATGAAATGTACAGATTAAATCACTGCGGACACGGTTAAATCGGTTTCAATCTTGTTAAAATTGATTTACTTAAAATCTGAACCTCGTAAATTACACAACACATTAATGAAAATACTTACAGACCGCCATGCTTTATGTTATCAAGTTGTCCGTGCTAAGAAACTTCTCCTGCAAATGTCGCGAGGTCAAAGGTAAACTAGCGATAAACATCCAGCTATGCTGAGTATGCCACCTTATTAATTGAGAACAGCTTTCACTATCACATTTGAATGCATTTTTTAAATGATTATGGTCAGAATTCGAGGAACAACACGCGCACGGCGAGCGATCGTCTCGGTATGCACACAATACGATGGCCGCCATCACTGAGAGTGCGTTCGGCTGTTCGTTATTTGTTTGCTCAACCTAAGTTGCCAAGTCGGCCGCGCCGGAAGCAAAACACAGGTGACGTAGTCTGCCAGTATGAGCATGCGCAATTGAGCCTGGGAGCGCGAGAATGTGTATAGTACCGTCGAAATGTCTCGCGCGATCATGTCGTTCAGCTATAAAATTTGTGCATGTTAACAGAAACTGGAATTACTGCAGAGAATACTTTCCAGGACATCACATGTAAGTCTCTAAGGTACCAATGAGGACGTTTAGGAAATCCTTTCAGAAAGTTCACGCCGTCTGTGGCCATTTTGTGGGGTATATACGTACCTGTACTGGCTGCAGCGTATACAGTATTTCTACTGTACAGTGCACATATTGCCGGAACATATGCGATGGAATTTTGCGTTTTACGTCGTTCAATCATTCAGATGGAAATACCGCCCTTCTCAAAACTTTGAAAAAACAAGGGTGACAGACTTTGGAATGCTAACTCTTGTATATCAAGAATGGCGTAATTTAATGAGAAGATATTTGTATTCGAGCATGGCTACAGTTTTTGATTCGAGAACTCTCATCATGGACCGTGGTTGTATTCAACAATCGAGAGGGCTAGGGTGAGTCGAAGTTTTTCCTATGTCCATGTAGCACTTGTGCAAAAATAAGCGAATCCACAGGCCTTTGGCGAATCAATAAATGCGTTTTTCACCAAGCTGAAAGGTTGAAAGATGCGTCCGTCACTTTGGGACGAGCTAGATAAATGCAGTCAAACCAAACTGGGGCACAGAAATTTGCCATAATATGACATTGTTCTGGAAATAGTTACCATCATGGCAACTCGAAACATTAAAATAAGTCTGGTTTTTGTGTTCTCTGACCCGAACTCCCCCAATAGATAATTTTCATATCAATCAAAGTAATGTTTCATGGGATATTAGAAAAACTGAAATTTTCAACCCCTAAAATGGTTACCATGGAAACATGGGGCAGTGAATTCGATATCATATTTGGTCTTTTCGACCCAAATACCCATAAGATGAAATTTTCACAGAAATTGAACCTATTATTATTAGTGTTATTATATTAATTATTATGTCAGGCAAGCATTTTCTACGAGACAACCTAATGGCCAGAAACTGTGAACTTTCTCCAAAAATACAAAAAAAGCAAATTTCATCATCAATGCTGCATTGCAACGCAATCACAAAAACAAAAAAAATGGACCAAATGTAAAGTATGCACATTTAACCATATTAGAACATTTCATGCCAAGGTCACTCCAAGAAAATGCACAACAACTTTCAAAGCAGTTCTTAAATAGAAGTCAATTGTTGACAAATAGTGAATGAATATACAGACAGATACAGTGACAGGCAATTTACCTATCTGATAAAGTTTGCTTTTGTGACAGCAGAACTAACCAGACATGAACTGAAAATGCTCACGTGTTTAATTATATGTTGCAGTTATGTGTAAATTTGAACTTTGCCACACGTTGCAACTTCATTTAAAATGTTATGATCAACATAATGAATAATATTCACTACAGATTAATTTTAAATCCAAGTATATATCCCCAATCAGGAAAGTTCATTAAAATATGCAAATTAGGAATTTACTGAAATGTTCTCATTAAATATGCAAATTATGAATAGGCTGAAGTAAAAATGTTAAATGACTTTCAATATTATCATATCGTATCATAGTATCTTTAATGTACAAAGCAGTTCGTCAACTTTGGTCTAGTCAAGACAGATAGATATCCTTTATTAGGAAAAATCATTAATTTGCATATACGAATCGGCTAAAGTGCTGTATCATAGTATCTTTAATATACATACCAAGTTTTGTCAAATTCGGTCTAGTCAATACAGATAAATATCCCTAATTAGGAAAGTTCATTATATATGCAAATAAGGAATTGGCTGAAGTAAAAAAGTTTCATGACTTTTAGTAATGTTGTTTCATAGTATCTCCAGTATATGTTCCAAGATTCATCAACTTCGGTCGAATCGATTCAGATATATATCCCTAAGTAGTGAAGTTCATTAAATATGGAAATAAGGAATTGGCTGAAGTAAAACTGCTTTATGACTTTCAACATGTTATATTACAGTATCTTCGATGTAATTCGCAAGTTTCATCAATTTTGGTTAAGTCCATTCAGATTTATATACCTAATTAGGAAGTTTATTAAATATGCAAATAAGTATTTGGCTGAAGTAAAACTGCTTAATGACTTTCAACAATGTTATATCATAGTATCTTTAATGTACATAGCAAGTTTCATCAATTTTGGTAAAGTCCATTCAGATTTATATACCTAATTAGGAAAGTTCATGAAATATGTAAATAAGGAATCGGCTGAAGTAGAACTGCTTAATGACTTTGAACGATGTTATATCATAGTATCTTCAATGTACATAGCAAGTTTCATCAATTTTGGTAAAGTGTATTCAGATTTATATACCTAATAGGAAAGTTCATGAAATATGTAAATAAGGAATCGGCTGAAGTAGAACTGCTTAATGACTTTCAACATGTTATATCATAGTATCTTTATGTACATAGCAAGTTTCATCAATTTTGGTAAAGTCCATTCAGATTTATATACCTAATTAGGAAAGTTATTAAATATGTAAATAAGGAATCGGCTGAAGTAAAACTGCTTAGACTTTCAACAATGTTATATCATAGTATCTTCAATGTACATAGCAATTTTCATCAATTTTGGTAAAGTCCATTCAGATTTATATACCTAATTAGGAAAGTTCATGAAATATGTAAATAAGGAATCGGCTGAAGTAGAACTGCTTAATGACTTTCAACGATGTTATATCATAGTATCTTCAATGTACATAGCAAGTTTCATCAATTTTGGTAAAGTGTATTCAGATTTATATACCTAATTAGGAAAGTTCATGAAATATGTAAATAAGGAATCGGCTGAAGTAGAACTGCTTAATGACTTTCAACGATGTTATATCATAGTATCTTCAATGTACATAGCAAGTTTCATCAATTTTGGTAAAGTCCATTCAGATTTATATATCTAATTAGGAACGTTTATTAAATATGCAAATTGAGAGTTTGATGAAGTAAAAATGCTTAATGACTTTCAATAATGTTTAATCATAGTATCTTCAATATACCGGTACATACCGAGTTTTGTCAATTTTGATCCAGTCAAATCAGATATATATCCCTAATTAGGAAAGTTCATTAAATATGCAAATTATCCATTATCTTTTATGTCACCCCTTAATATCTTTCACAGCTGATATATCTTGGTAAGATCAACATTTGTAGCAAATCTCATCAAATTGTGTGCTGTCGTTGTCAATATATATCCGTTTTTTTTGTGAAATCATTAATTATGCAAATGAGCAATAAGTAAGCAAGTCACACCTACCAAAAACTTATCAGTTCTTGCCATTTGCAAACTGAATCTATGTACCAGATTTGATTCTGATCTGATGAGCCGTTTTTGAGATATTGAGCACACAGACAGACAGACACACACACACACAGACATCGCTGCGACATATGCTCACGTGTGTCAACACGTGAGCAAAAAGTTAAATGACTAACATTAAAATGGCATTACTGTGAAATGATTGCTGTTGCAGCAATCACAATCCGACTATGGCTGTGGATAGGTAACATCTTTGAAGTCATCAGGAATGTATGGTTTGACCATTTTATACAGGTATCGTTTTCTCTGAGCACTAAAACCAGGTGGGCTGAGAACCTCTGGTAATTGATGGCAATCAGAGGGCAACACAACCCCCCCCCTTCCTTTTCTCAAATCAATTCTTACATCATCATCATTTAACTGCTCCTTAACAAATACAACCCCTGGTTCTGACTTGGAAAATCTAAATACCAGTAAACTATATTTTGATATTCCTCTCAGAGGCATAAACAACTCATTAAAAAACTAACCTAATCAATTGAAATCTTGGTGCTTCATTTGCTGGTAGTTGATACCCATCAACTGTTTGTATTACATTTGGCAGATTTTTCTATGATGTCAACAAGGCCATCAAGAGAATATACATTTGAATGCCTGTACAATTTCTTAATTAAACCATTAATACATGTGGTGTGACCAGTTTCCATGAATGCAAGTGTTACATTTCATGTAAACCTACTGCACACCGCCTCAAAAGATTATGAATGGTAATTTGTTAGCTCATATTTGGTATTGTATATAAATACCAAAAAGAGCTTATACGGTGAGTCGGTGGCGTCTGTATGTCTGTATGTATGTACCGGTATGTATGTATGTATGTGGGTATGTATGTGCGATGTATGTCCGTCACGAGCAAAGGCTCCCATACCACCAAAGCTACCATCTCAGTATTTGGTGTACAGGTAGATGCAGGGGTTGAGATGTGACTTTGTTCAAATGAACATGTCAGTGTCAAAAATATGCAAATGAGGTAAGAAAGAGGGGAAATCCTGTAAATATGCAGGAGTGGTGGCAGTAACTGAAACAGCCCACACATCTGAGTAAGAGGTTTTTGACCTTAACCTACATGTACTTGTATGCAGGGTACCTATTATGTGTGGGAGTGGTGGCAGTAACTGAAACAGCTTATTAGTCATTTCCTGTCATTGTTTATGAACTGTGACATATTAACAGACCTGCTCAAACCATGGATGTCTATTTTTGTACATCCATGGTTGAAACATTCTCTGCTATGCACGTTGATTAAGTTGACCTTCAGTAGCTAAAGTTTCAGACCTTATTTACTTTTGTCATTCTTGTTTTTCTGGTTTAAATATTTCTTGTTGTTTTTCTGGTTGTACTGTGCAGAAATCATTGTCATAACATCAACATAGAATTTTCCTGCACTGAACAGATAGAAACAACACTTATTGTTGATCTTTGGTATGTACCAATTCTGATCAAATTTGAGCGACACCGTATAATTGCGGTATTTTTTAAATTTTGCCCGGGACAGTTATCACAGTGAAATACAACACCCTTCTCACCAACACTGTTTGAACTTAAATAATGATGGAGCATAGAAATAACAGCGTTCGGCCAGCGACTTTGTGCATCCAAACCCATTGTTTAATCTTCATTAGTTAAAGAATCAAGATGCCTTCATTATTGATGCCAAATAAATAGATCTTTCTCAAACACAGGAAATAAAATTGACTAATCTGATTTGACAAATGTGGAACTAATATACTCTAAGCAAAATAAGATGTGTAATGAACTTTACTAAATCAACAGAACATGGCTGTGCATTAACAGGTAAATTAACATGACTTTCCAGCTCTTCTTTGGCATCCATTGTGCATTTTAAGTGAAAATCATGTTTATGTTTTGCAGTTTCTAGGTGTCTTGCAAAATTCAGTCACTACTTCAACTTTTTCAGTCTCTGTCATTAAATAAGAAACCGTCTGCCTAAAACTCTCAAATTTATGACAGATATCAATTCTTGGTGTTAAGATTTTGATGTGTGGCAAACACTCATTCCAAAGATTTTTGAAAAGAGTTAGTCCAACACATGCTTCATTTTCAGCCCCACAGGATTGCTTGTTAGTATTGTGTATCTCTTCTTTTCTGGAGCTAGCTGGTAAGTAAATGAGTGGCTAGGAATCACATCCACATGTTGCAGCTGTCATAGGGATACCTTTAGATGGAGAAGAAGCTTTGAATAAACTGCACTGCCTTACGTAAGACCAATAATTAGCGGCTGCTCTAGTCCCACTAACAGAATCTCAGAATTCTTGGATTACTTCATAAAACCATTGGTCCAGCAACAACCAACGTATTTAAAAGATACAACAAACTTCATACAAGAAATTGAAAAAACAAATGTCCCCAACTAGTCAAAACAAAATTCACAGAAGTAAAGAAACAAAAAACAAACAAACCAGACCACCAAATGGACTCACAACGAGACCCAAACATTGATATTCTTGCCTCGCTATTCGATGAGCAAGATCACTAAAACACATTTAAATAAATATTCACAAACACATAAAAATAAATATTCACAAACACAAACTAAGGAAAGAATCTACATTGCGACTGATGAGAAACCACACTCTGGTTTCGAAACGCAAGCGTTAAAGGGCCACTCTCTCAACTTTGTAACACAATAAGTCCGGCTGCGTTTCGCCATAAGCTTTCCCCACACAAACAAAACATTACCGTACACACTAATCCAAAATATCCGAAGCGAAACAAACATTTTTATTAACAGAAACAATCGGATAAAAATGTAGGAAGACAGATCCGAAACGAATCAAACAAAAACTCGACACAAAAATATTTTGGATAGTTAGGTGGGAGCCTCTTTCACACTTTATACAAATCTGCTGATGATGTCATGAATATGTAATTAGGTGAAAGTGGCCGTCGACGCGTCGCGACTGGCAGTGGCGCTGCACTTGATAAGTCTTAGTCGGGTGGTTACCGTATAACTGGAACAGCCGATCGTTTGCTGAGACGATCAAAAGGTGTCAAGTGCGCCTCCGATTAAAGTAGTAAAGTAAACTATGCATAACTATAGACGGGGCCCAGAACGTCGTTTCAGGCCCAAACGACACTCTGAGCCCAGTCAAGTTCTCTGTTGGCGCAGGGCTGTCATGAAGATGCCTGGAAGCTTAATAGAATTGACAGCTATCCCAACACCCACCCAACCCATTATTTCTGTTCCCCATGTAACTTTGGCCGCAGATTTCGTGCATCAAAAACTGTACATAGATTACAGAACTTGTCAAACCGTCGGATTATACAAATAAATCCTGATTTAACGCCACAGCGCCACTCTGCTGAGACTTAAAGGTCACCCTAGGTCACTTTTGATTTCACTTATCACATGTCGCACATCACAAATGCAGATACGATCGAAAATACGCTATAAGAATTAGAATGGTATAAAACCAAATTAGCACTACCTCTATAGTTGGCTGTAACACATCAATTTTGTCACCCTTGAATTACACGTCAAAGCAAACCTTCAAGTTCAGACGAAACATGTAGCCGTCACCATTTTGCACTCGTATATGTACTACCAATACGTATACAAACAGCTAAGCTGTCCTACAAATTTTCGAGCCGTCAAAGTCATAATGAAATTGATTTTTGCAGTTTTCCTCAACTTGTCTCAGCTGAACAGTACTCCACTTCTTTGAGTTTTGAAATAATTAGTATATCCTTTTCACTTTTTTCAAATTAAAGCATCTGAAGGTGGTTGTTGTATACAAGGTCGACGTTAAGCTTACGATAGCAGTGGTTTTTGAAACCACTGCCCTTCTCGAATGCGCTCAAAACTACATCCTTTATTGAAACATCCACATCACCAAGTTTAAACAAGTCATTATGGCCATCGAAAAAACACAACAAGTTTTTAACAAGAACTTGTGAGTTCGATCATTGGTATCGCTGACATTTTCGCCACCATCTTCGCCATTGTGATCTTCGACCTCTGACACCACAGTGTCACTAGCATTGCTTTCAACATCAATCTCAATGTCCTGCGACCCCTCCAAAATTTAATGAGAAAACCGATCAACTGTCTCTTGAAATCTGAATCAACAGCGAAGAACTTGCAACTGACACTGCTCTCAGCCATCACACACTGTTTTTCCGGTGTCAAGGGTGAGATCAACAACACTGCTGTCTCTTTGCGGTCAACGATCAGCCGATCAAGTGTTACGGCAATGCCCCGAGTTCAATAAGAACATCCGTGGAACACTTGGGGTATAGTATGGGGTACATAAATTAAATCAAATGGAAAAGCATACAGGAAATGTAGTGGTCAGATAACGTGATGTCCTTCCCGAAATATCTATGCTTATAAACTCAGTTCCGTCAATGAGAAAACTGCAGATGACAACAAAACAAAACAAAGTGCGTGGCATGTGCGAGAATGGCACCAATTATATTTACTTGCGTGTGTGACTTTGTGTGACTTTCAGATGTTCCATGCTCATTTGCATAACAATGTCGTTAGGTATCTTTTCCCATGACGCGACTCATTTATACTCCAGTCAATTCCTTATTTGCATATTTAATGAACTTTCCTTATTAGGGATATATACTTTGACAAACTTGATCAAAGTTGGCTTATCATATACCAACATTTACGTGCCTGTGTAAACCTATGGCAGATAGCGTCCTCAGATCCGTGCATTTTCTTCGTATCACGCCCCGGCCCGTTGCCCATATTTGGGTGAACGCATCTCCTTTTGTTTTTGAAAAGTTTACTGTAAACAACAACAGTGCGCATGATTCAAAAATGATTGTCTGCACCAAACGACGATGGCGGCGGACGACATCATTCAGTGGATGGCTGCGCTTCCGAAAGACGAATTAGATTTTTTGCTTTCTGGAGAAAACACTACAGACGAGACAACAGTTGGAAAAGATGATTTTGCGACAGTATACCAATTCATCAAAGCGCAGAGAAAAACAAGTACAGATCATATGACTGAAAAGGACATCACAAAAGTGGGTCATTTCGTCGAGCACCGATACGGCGACTTTCGCGACTTAGTGGACGTTCCACACAAGACATTGAACAAATATTTGGCAATATTCTTCGTCCATCTGCAGAAAAATTGAAAAAATCTGGCCTTGGTGCACGTAGCCGGCCAGGGAAGCAATGTCCCTTGAAGAGGAAGGATCCTTGTGGAAAGAGGGTAAAGTCAGCACCGCGGACGGCAACACCCTCAATTTCACTCTGTGGTACTTGTTCACGAAGCACTTCGCGGTAGGAATGAGCACAGAAAACTCTGTTTCGGAGATGTCACTCTACTGCGGGACAGCTCAGGTCTTGAGTATTTGGAATTTAAAAACGCAATACAAAGATTCATGATGGAACGTATTTCGATCATCGTGCTGTACCACCTCGCATTTTCGCAGTTGCCGATACGTCCAGAAACCTAATCGGATGTAAAGAGAGCACGTACAACACTGTCGAATAGAACAATGTGCTCCAGATAGTCCGTTCTAGTTGAAACCCGTATCCGCTTCTGATATCAACTCTCTCGTATGCCATTTTCCCCCTCTAACGGGAAAAACAAGATCGCTTCATTCATGTGGCGAGCGGCTACTTCTATGAATTTTGGTGGACGGAGAATAAATCATTCTTTTCGGAAGACAACTGTGCAAACGTTGACGAAAGTAGGAATTCCACCACAAGAAATCATAAAAATATTAAACCGGACACAAAAACATCTCAAGTCTGCAACACTACGATACCGTTTTGGTAGAAGATCACCGGTGTATTTCAGCCATATTAAGTTGATCTACCGACAGTACCGAGGAAAACAAGACTGCCGATCGACCCTACCAACCACCATGTTCTCATCCGTCACCAGCAACTGTCTTCAACAACTGCACAATCAACCTGAGCATGCTATCAACTTCAAGAAACAACCTATGGTGATATACGACTCCGACAGCGAGTAATAAATGTATTTGATCGTTCGCTCTGTATTTGATCGTTCACTCTGTATATGATCATTGTTGTTGATGATGTTGTTAACATTGTTACAAATAACATGCAATGATCATTAATAAATTGATTGGTTTTTAAACGGTTAAACTTTTTTCTTGGTCCATATCGATGTATGTGTCACGTCTGATATGTGAATGTGTACAGTAAGCTAATGCCTTTCAGTGTTTCATCTAGGCTGCGCGATTGTGCGATTCCCCCTCTTTGTGTGCTGCGCGCCGCCAATCACAGATAGAAGGGGCGACCCATCGCGCACTGCACTGAGCTGGCTGGAATGGCTGCTATCATGGGTGTAACACTTCGATGCATTTGACCAATTATCGGCACCTGTGGTAACGGGCATTTTATAGTGTTGCAAGAACATTTACATGGAAGGGACTAAGTTTAGTTTGATTTTGATACTTTTTGAACTGCTTCAATAAATTGCTGTTGAAACAATACCACACATAAATTTCCGTACGCTGATTTTGTATTTGAAAGCCTGTCAGCCAGTTGAGAGTTACGTTGACAAAAGTTCATTGCCCTAGCCCTATAAGGTTTCTGCGTCGGCTTACACTAATTTGCGGAACGGAATGGAGCGGAACGGAACGGAACGGAACGGAATAGCCACACCAAATAAAAAATTAGTTTTTTCTTAATTAGAGTCCATTTTTCGTCCACAAAATTTTTGAGCGGAAAAGAATGGAATTAAGAGAGACATTTTGATTTAAATAAAATATATCATTTATTCAACTCTACAAGTAAGGCACCTTAATTTTTGAAGTTTCCAAAATGAAAATTATGTCAAATACCACGGGAAACTAGGCTGTAATTTCAATTTGAAGCTACATCTAAATTTACATCTAACCCGTAGCCCGTGAATCACGCCTTATAGAGGGCAGTACCATAGTGTGGAGGGGTGGTCAACCCAAAAGAGGGCGTGTCTGTGGCCAACATGTAGTTGTGCACTCTGTTTTGTACGATCGCAATAGCTCAACATACTTTTCAAACAATAATTGCATGTGTACGGCATACAACGACAATTAGGGGTGTAAACACTACCTGCCTTCAAAAACTGATCACAAAAGAATGACTTAAATTGCAAAACGGCCGTAGTTTCGCGTTGATCGACTGTGTATGTAAGTATGAGCGATGCCTTTTGTATGTATTACTGATGTCCTTCGACCTAGTTGTTTAGTCATTCGATAGATTGAGGGGAGAATCATTTGATTTCTAAAGGAGGGGCTGGAGGATTCGGGAGGGAGAATATTGTCAACCCCCCCCCCCACGGAGAATGATAAAATAATTTTCTGCAAAACCCCAAAGTGAGAAAGAAATGTTACCACTTCCCTGAGAGGAAGGCAAAAATGAGATGCGAGGTGCTGGAATTACCAAAAATGAATGTTTAGAACCGACCTTAGTATTTTGATCTTTGAGATCTGGATATTTAAAAATTTTCTAACGTGGGAAGTGGTTAGATATGCAAAATTCTGCAATAAAGATTACAGGTTGCATGAATGAACTTTGACATGCAAAACATATGCACGTGCACTTCATTTGACAACAAATGAAATATATTGCATTGCCTTCAGTTGTGCAGAAAATAATTTGTTTCGCAAGCATGCTTTTGAAAAAAAATGCCGTCATAATGGGTGAAAAAAATTTGTCTACACCTCCATTTCATAATCCCCTAAATCAACTGGTGCTCCCGTAAGTCTACAGACCCTTGGCAACAAAAACGAAAAAGAAGTGGCATCCGCGCCAATTACAAACAATCAGCAATGCAGTTCAATGTATCCATTTTAGAAGTTAACGATCCGTCACCGCCTCCCTCTTTTTTTCACCTCCGCGCCAAAAATGTAATTAGGCGCCATGCCATCGAGGTGAATTATTACACAGACCGCCACCTCATAGGCGTTCTGTTGTGTGGGTAGTTTGTAAAAGTATAGTTTATGCTACGTTCGGACGTTCTCTTCCGTAGCCTTAACGTCGGAACGTAGCAGAACTACATTTTTAAAAGCTACCCACTCAACAGAACGCCTGTGCGCGATCTCACATGCCTCATGGTAGCCATAGCATCCTCCAGCAGATGCGATATCCAGGGTGATGTTTGGATTCAGGTGTAGTTTCAGATTTGAATTATAGCTTCAGTCCAGTAGTCTTATTCATTCCAGCAGCAGTCTCGGGAGCAGTCTTGCCTGATTATATGTGTAATGTTTGATTTATTGTACTTGTTCTACCACAGTTCCTGAAGTGTGTTTCTATGGAATAAAATTCTTATTAGTAGTCTTATTCACGATTTTCATCACGGCAAGAGAAACTTCGAAAAAAAATGCATTACTTTAAGGGTTGAAAAGTGATATTTTATTTAAATCCAAATTTCTGTTTTAGATCCGAAATTCCATGCTGTTCCGCTCCAAAATTCAGTGAACGAAAAAAAATGGACTCTAATTAAGAGAAACTATTTTTCTTTTTGGTGTGGCTATTCCGTTCCGTTCCGTTCCGTTCCGCTCATTCCGTTCCGCTAATCAGTGTAAGCCTTCTGTGTCACATTATCTCTGTACGATTGAGAAAAGGACACAAACTGAAGCTTTTATGCATCGTATGGATGTCCATAACACTCTGAAAATAATTCTGATAGCAAAATTGACACGAAAATTTGGACTTTTACTGTCAGAGAAACGTGTTCAGTGCAGACTGCATGCAATGAAAGTCACAAGCATGCTGTGGTGTCAATGGGTCCGGTTTTTTGAATTCATTGAACAGACACTGACTTATTTTTCGGGGGAAATAAACCCTAAAGTTAACTGTCGGTGACAACCAACCTTTCTGTTTGTTATTTTCCCGTTCTAAAATGACTGACAAAAAGCAACTGGAGCGAATCTGACATCGAGAAACTCCGCATGGCTTACTAAGGTTCGACCCTCTAAGTTGTTCGTTTTAACTCTACTGAGTCTGCGCACAAAATTACAAGACCAGCTAGGTCACTAGAAAAATACAGCTAACTGGTTTGTATAGGGCAATGTTGATCCAAACTTACAGTAGTGAGGGATGATATAAGCACTGTAAAAACGTGACAAACAAGTACACTATTTTTTTCAGAAGCTACAAAACATTCCTTTATAACTACAAAAGAGTTTTTTCTTGCTTTTTGTAGTGCAGACAGTTCAGTGAAAAATGAAAAAAATCCCTTGAAAGTACAGTGGGAATGGCTAACTATAATTGTTAATTTTTATGTTTGAATGTACATTAAGCCCTAAGAAAGCAAACATACAGAATATGTACAAACAAACATACAGAATAATTTAGCATACAGAATATGCTTCAATTTTTTTAGGAATACCGGTAGTAATACTTGTGAATATTAATGAGCTGTCTGCCACTCTTGGAAGCCCTATACATTCACAACAGTGATACGCAAATTTGTTGACTTTTGAAAAAATCTTATAGAAGATGGTGTTTGCAGCCAGCAGCTTGGATTGTGTAAGCAAGTTATTTATAGCTTGTAGTATGTATAACACAAGTAACATCACTGCAACATTACAACTTACATATAAGATGCCATTATATGTTTTAGTTAAATCCCCCCCAAAATTTTAAAATCCCCCTCAAAAATTACAGTAGATGGGGATCGATCCCCCCCTGGTGTAGCATCCTAGATGAAACACTGGCCTTTGTACTCTCGCAAGTCGGCGATGCAGAATCTGGTGCCGCCAACTGATAAATTTCATGAATTTTTCAAAATCATCACAAAACATGTTTTGAAGGCTGATATACCAATAATTCTTATTTTTGACCCTGACCTAAAATTTTGAGGGGAAAGTGAGAGCTGTTCATAACTGCCCTCCCATGGTATACACTGACAATGTGCCCTCCCACTAATTTTGATGCCAACTGCCCTCCGGTATCTACAGTCCGCCTGCTCCCCACTCCCCACAACAAATTCAAGCACCCCGCTGCCTTCTCCCCACTACTGAAATTCCCCGTTGCCAACTAGATGCCACTAGGCAACCCAGATCAACACAAAACCATGCAAGCAGTTAGCAGTATACATTGGAACATTGCTCCCCTCTAAGTTAGGCACTTAATTTCTCCTCAATTTCTATCAACCACGCTGCTTTCCCCTCCCTCTACGTATTTTCCAGTGCCCACTCTCACAAATTTTCTCCCCGCCCGCTGAAAGTAATGAAATTCTTCCCTGCCCACAGTAAACATCAACATTTTCTCCCCGCCCGCTGATTAGTTTTGAAATTGTCTGCCCGCTGAAAACTTTTGCACAAACAGCCTCGTTGGCGACACCTGAGAATGCGGAAGCTGATCTGAAGGGCCGAGAATTTCCAAAGTTTATTTTGCGACTGCTGAGTTCAGACGGTATTTCAGTAACCATATTGATAATTTCATCTTTCGAATGCTTTATAACATGTCAACGTAAGTCCCGCCTCGATCGATCGTCCTGGAACGGAGGGTGTCGAGCTAGGCGGAGCAGCACTTGCGTTGCAACGCAGCTCGTGAGCAGCAAAATGTAAACAAAATGTGACGTCATATATTAATCCGCAAGGACAAGAGTGATGCGGCTTTGTGATCGCCAACCTGTCAAGGTATCACCGATTCTGTCCCAGCTGTTTAATAACGCATATTTAATATTTTGTACGTTGATAAATACATTGATGATTCATATAATATCAATTTCAAGCATATATGAACGTTCCATAAGGTATCTGATAAATTCGTTACGGCCCTGATATGGCTTTTGCGGCCCTTGGTCATACGGCATATGGGCCCTCGCACGCTCGGGCCCTTCCGCTGTACCACCTAAGGCAGCAAAAGCCGTATCAGGGCCTTAAAGATTAAAAACATGCTATGTACATTGATGATTATACCAGGTTATACCAATATTGAAAGTCATTTTCACGTCAGTAATTTATAATTTGCATATCTAATGAACTTTCACACTTTGGCATATATAACGTTAAGGACTTGACCAAAGGCAATTACACAAGTGGTGATACAATTAACTATCTTTATTTCAGCTAATTGCATATTTGAGTACTTAATGACCTTTAGAGTTGATCTGTGGTGAATATCGTTCAATGAAGTAATTGCAAAATTTACACATAACTGCAATATATAATGAAACATGTGAGCATTTTCCATTCATATCTGGTTATATTGTAAGCTGGTACAAGGACATCAACCTTTGTCATACATATCCATGTCAATTTGTTTCATGATACGATTCAATATGGCTGCGTGGCGGCCATTTTTTTACGATTTTTTCATGCACAGAGCCATAACTCAGGCACATCTTAACTGATTTTATTCAAAGTTGGCACAAGGACATTGACCTGTGTCATACATAATATATGATTGTCTATTTATTTTACAATATGATTGCATGGAGGCCATTTGCTTACGTTTTTTTTATGTCCCGAACCATAACTCAGACATGTATCAACCGGTTTTATTAGCTCACGTGTGTAAACACGTGGGCTAATGTCATAGCGATGTCTGTCTGTCTGTCCATGTGTGTGTGTGTGTGTGTGTGTGTATGTGTGTGTCTGTTTACACGATAACTCAAATACGCCTGAACAGATTCAAGTCAGATTTGGTACACAGTTACCATATGCTACTTGCAAGAACTAATGAGATTTTTTTAGTGTTGCTTGCATATTAATGAAGTTATGCAATATCGTTTTTTTCCGTACAATGGTTTCCCTATGGAGACGGCGATGACAGTATAGACATATATCAAGAAATACTGCACCAAATTTCATGAAACTTTTCACAGATGACAATCTAAGAACATTATGATGATACTGTGAGTGTCATGTCAATTATCTTCACATTTGCATATTTAATGAACTTTTGTTATTAGTGAGATAACTGTGAAATTCCTGCACCAAACTTGATGATACTTGCAACAAATATTGATCTGATATATATCTAATTATACTTAGAAGCATTAGGCAGTGTCAAGTTAATAAATAGCTCATTTGCATATTTTATGAAGGTTTGTAATTAGTCATATAACTCCGATATAACTTCACCAAATGTGATGAAATCAGCTGCAGATACTGATCCGACTGATATCTAACTATAGTGTAAAGCATTTAGTAGTGTGAAATTAATTAAGGGTTCATTTGCATATTTAATGAACTTTGTAATTAGGTATGTAACTCTAAAATTACGGCACCCAAGTAAGTGAAATTGGGTACAGATATTGTTTTGATAAATATCTTATTGTACTGAGAAGCATTTGGCAGTGTCAAGTTAACAAATAGGTCATTTGCATATTTATGACGTTTTGTAATTAGTGATATAACTTCAAAATAACTGCACCAAATGTGATGAAATCTGCTGCAGATACTTATCCGACAGATATCTAATTGTGGTGTAAAGCATTTAGTTGTGTGAAGTTAATTAAGGGTTCATTTGCATATTTAATGAATTTTGTAATCAGTGATATTTCTCCAAACTTACATCGTTAAATTTGATGAAATTT
The DNA here is from genome assembly GCF_041260155.1 of Ptychodera flava. Lineage (NCBI taxonomy): Eukaryota > Metazoa > Hemichordata > Enteropneusta > Ptychoderidae > Ptychodera > Ptychodera flava. The sequence goes on from NW_027248403.1 coordinate 406,934, forward strand.
GCTACAGATGTTAATCTGATAAATATCCAATTGTATTGAGAAGCATGAGCAGTGTCAAGTTAATAATTAGCTCATTTGCATATTTCATGAAGTCTTATAATTAGTCATATAACTCCAAAATAACTGCATCAAATGTGATGAAAAGTGCTGCACATACTGATACGACAGATATCTAACTGTATCGTAAAGTATTTAGTAGTGTAAAGTTAATTAAGGGTTCATTTGCATATTTAATAAACTTTGTAATTTGGTATATAACTCCAATTTCGGCACCAAAATTTTGTGAAACGTGCTACAGATATTGATTTGATAAATATTTAATTGTGCTATGAATCATTGAACAGTGTCAAGTTAATTTAGGGTTTATTTGCATATTTAATGAACTTTGTAATTAGTGACATAACTCTAAAATTACAGCATTAAATTAAATAAAACGTGCTACAAATGTTGATCTGATGGATATCTAATTGTCCCATAAAGCATTGAGCAGTGTCAAGTTAATGAACAGCTCATTTGCATATTAAATAAAGTTTTGTAATTAGTGATTAAACTCTGAGAATACTGTGCAAAGTTGAAAAACCTGCTACATATAGTGATAACATATATCTCATTGTTCTGTGAAGCGCACTACTATTAATGAACCTGTTGTAAAACACGTGAGCATATTCAGTTCATATCTGGTTCAAACTTGGTGCAAGGACATTGATCTATGTCATACATTTGCGCGTGAATTTGTTTCACAATATGATTCAATATGGCTGCGTGGCATCCATTTTTTCATTTTTTTTTCATGTTCAGAGCCATAACTTGGGCACATCTTAACCGATTTTATTCAAAATGGTACAAGGACATTGACTTGTGTCATACCGGTCTGATGAGATCTAAAACAATGGCTGCGTGGCGCCATTATGTTGGTTTTTATGTCCACAACCACAATTCAGACTTGTATCAACCGATTTATTAAAGTTGGTACAAGGACATTGATATATTGTCATATTATGTAACAGATATGCATGTCAATCGGTTTCACAGTCCGATGCAATGTGGCTGCCTGATGGCCAATTAGTTATGTTTTTTCATGTATAGACATATTTCCACTTATATCATTCAAAGTTGGTACAATGACATTGACCTACGTCATATACCGGTATATGCACATCAGTTTGTTTCACTACCTGTACATGTGCATGTACATGTATATGTAGTAGTATCATATAAATCATTGGATTTTCGTAATTAGGCTGGTATGCCAAGAAATACTGCATCAAAGTTCATGAAACTTAGTAAAGATGTTAAGGTCACATTGCTTTTAGCAGTGAATAAAGATATTTGTCAATGTCATGGTAATTAATTTGTAATTGCATATGTATAATGAATTTTCTAATTAGAGTGATATGTTTACAAATACTGCATCAAATTTGATGAAACTTGCGACAGATGTTGATCTCAATGACACTTAGCAGTATCATTTAAATTAATTGCTAATTTGCATTTACATGATGAATTTTTGTTTTTAGGGTGAATGTCCAGAAGCACTGCATCAAACTTTATGAAATATGGTACCAGCGATAATCTGTCAGTGTTAATTATAATAGGATGCAAAAATGTTTGGCAACATCCTGTCGATTAATTACTAATTGACTCATTTAATGACCTTTTGTAATTAGGATGGCGGCCTACATTGGTTTTATGTTTTCACCACCATAGAACTCGATCATTCTCGGCCATTAAGCCCCATCTGTATCGCAGTACATGTATGTTTAATCACAGACCTAATAAATGAACAGGACATGTAGTTAAAGTACCCACTAACAAGTGTGGACTGTGTTATCAACGATGATTTCTTTTATGTACACAGTAACGGGCCAAAATGCCCCCGTTTAGTGTACACTCATGGCATGCCCACTTTTCGCCTCACATACATCAAGTAAGCATACAGAGAGTCAAATCGTCATCTACCTAATGTTGACAATTTGCTGAATTTCCTCCCTGCACAGCTGAAACTAGTTTGAAACAATTGCAGATTCCGTTTTGCTTACATGCATGTTGCTCTTTCCATTGTAATATTTTTGCAATAATTTCATGAAGGAATTCTTAAAATACCTTAGCGATAATTACTAATGTATAGTAAAAAGTTCGGGTTGCACAAGGTGGTCTCGGATATTTCTGCCCGCTGTTCTTGAATATCAGATCACAGTAGAATGTGTGTTTTTGCCCCCCCCCCCCACCCGTGTTCTTTATATGGCAAGAACGTGGTGGTTCACAAATTAGATGCTAAAAATTCCTCTTTTTTAAGAAAAATGTGATTTTTTCCATAATTTCGCGAGATCTCACACTAGACAAACTGCTTGATATGCGCTTAGCATATTTATGTATATTGATGTATATGGAACAGAATATTCATTGCATATGCAGTGTATATCTTTGTTTATGGAACATTCCAATGCGTTGATATGCGTTTCTATGCAGATCATGAGTATACGTAATGCAGATCTTTGCACACTAAGTGTACACTGTAGTTCTGCATTTTATTAGCATACGTATTGTATAATGAATGTATTTGACACATGTACAGAATCAGTATATGTGTATATATTGTTGTATATCAAGCATTTTGCCCAGTGTCACGATTTTAATGAAGTGCTTTTAATCGCCTGTGCCCCCAGCCAAATGCCATTGATGGGACAAATGATCCAACAAAATGGCATTTTCCGGGACAGATCTTTACATGCTTTCTCTGGAGAGTCATAGAGTTAGCATGGCTTATCTTAATTTGCTCAAAACAAATTTCTATCAGTTAATATTGATTCTAATTTCTCTGTCTCCATGGGACGATCATATCTTAACAGATGGAATGCCCTCGGCTGATTACGTGCCCCCCCGGCATTCTCCCCTATTTGTTTGGCACTCAAAGGAAATTCAGCGAAATGAAAATTATAATGGTGTGTCTAGTGCACATAGCTATGCATTTCCATTTACTGCAAATACTTGGTATGCTAACTGTGACATAAAAAATCTGAAATAAGTAATCGTATCACAAAACAATATTTCGCTCACATAAACATTCAAATCAAAATGGCATAGGCTCTATTGAAGACATATATCCTCTACAATATTTCTTACCTTTGCCAGGTAAGCATAACAGTCAGGACATATGAAAATTTCGATTTGTATGAATACAAAAAACGATATAGGATTTGACAAGTTATATATATTTATCCCCAATTGTTCTTCCTCCAGTGTATTCAAATCCCAATGATGTCATGGTTGTGTCACAATAAGCCAGAGACGAATGTGCCAAAAATGTTGCCAAAGTCTGGCATATTCTGTCTTCTTTAAAAAGAAAAAATTAGGGTATTATAAACACCATACTAATCATATGCACGTCAATTGTTTTCACGGCATGTAGCAGTATTATGTCAATCATTGAATTTTCGTACTTAGGCTGATATGTCAAGAAATACTGTATCAAATTTCATGAACCTTGGTACAGATGTTAAGTTCACATTGCTTGAACGATGAAAAAGACATTTATCAGTGTCATTTTAATTAATATGTAATTGCATATGTAATGAACTTTCCTAATTAGAGTGATATGTCCACAAATACTGCATCCAACTTTATGAAATATGGTACCTGTGATGATCTGTTAGCGTTAGGATGTTTGGCAACATCCTGTCGACTAATTCCTAGTTGACTCAAATAATGATCTTTTGTAATTAGGATGGTGGCCTACATTGGCTTTATGTTTTCACCACCATGGAACTAATTCTTGGCCATTGAGGGCCATCTCTTTCAAAGTAAATCAATCACAGACCTAATTAATGAAGAGGACTCTATCCTCTCTGAGGACTTGTAATTCCAAAGTACCCATTAACAAGTCGGGACTGTGTCATCAATGATGACTTGTTGACCAACTTTTTTAGTCTGACTCTTCAGTGCTGGAAAAATATGGCAATTGCAAGGGGACTGGATAAGAATGAAAAACACAGTCATGATGACTTTTAAACATTTATTGTGAAAGTTCCTGTTGTTACGTGGCAGAAAATGAACAAAAGGGTGAACTCAGCAGTTTCCGTGTAAAACGAAATTTATTACGAAAAATAAAACTAATTGCTAAGTCAGGGATAGAATACAAACTGCAAAAGTGTACAGACTACTTATCTCAGCTGGGACGGCAAAGCTCCAGTCTCAGAGTTGTAACAGTCAGTCGGATGAATGAACGGTCCTTTGGCTTGCAGGCTTGAAGTTGCACAAAGTCCACAGTATAAATCAAGCATTGGCAGTGAAGGTCTTGAAAAGCAACACGCACGAGACACAATCCCAAAGGTCTGACTGCAAGCTGTGCACGTCCCTATTTATACCCATGTACTTACATAAGAGCATATAAGAACAATCTAGAACTTTTAGTGACATGCTAATTACTGTTCTAAAATTATCTCTCTTGCACAACTCAGTAAATTTCCAGAACATTCCAAACATGACTAATTGAATTCAAGGTTGTGAGGTCATTAAGGGCAGTGACCTTGAGAATGTTCTAGACTAATTGAACTCAGGTCATGATGAAAGTGTGAAGATGACCAACATAACATACCTCCTCTTCAAAAAGAAAATTTTTCAAAGAATAAAAATTCTTTTACAAATGTGATATTAAATGTGCACAACAATAAACTCTAAATACGAGAGAGACAGTCTGCAATTAAATTGTCTCTGCCTTAGATATGCCTAATGTCAAGATTAATCTCTTGTTACATAAACTCCATCTTAACAATCTCTGATTTTTTGCCTTTTAATTTCTGCAGAAAAACAAGAGGATTGTGATCAATATAAACCACTTTGCGGATTTCAAGAAGTAACATAAACTTCAAATGCTGTAAAGCTAATATCAAAGATAAACACTCTTTTTCAATTGTAGAGTAGTTTCTCTGGGATTTGTTAAATTTGCGTGAAAAATAGCAAACAGGATGATTTACCCATGACTATCCTCTTGCAACAAAACAGCACCAGCAGCCGTATCACTAGTATCTACAGCTAATTTGAATGGCAAAGTGAAATCTGGTGCAGACAACACTGGAGCACTTTGCAGTATCGCTTTAAGTGTATCAAATGCCTGTTGGCATTGTTCTGACCAACCAAAGTTTACTTTCTTTTTAAGTAAGTTAGTCAAGGCTCAGTAATTGTGGAGAAATTTGGACAGAATTTTCTGTAGTAACCGGCAAACTGAGAAAGCGCATCAGTTGTCTCTTGCAATTTGGTGTGGGAAAATGGCACTGATTTTGGTATCAACAGGTTTTACCTCACTCTGTCCTACAGTATGTCCAAGGTACGTCACCCTCACCCAACCAAACTCAGATTTGGCAAGGTTGACAGTCAACATTGCTTTGCTCAGTCTCTCAAAGAACTTCGGCATGAGCTTGACGTGTTCCTCCCAGGTGTCACTATACAAGACGATGTTGTCGACGTAAGCTGTACATCCGTCTAGCGTAGATATGACGTCGTTGATCATCCGTTGGAACGCTGCCGAGAGTTCTTCATTCCGAATGGCATAACCTTGTACTGGAACAATCCGTCTGGTGTAACAAAGCGCGATATTTCACGAGCACGATCCGTCAGAGGGACTTGCCAAAATCCCTTCAGTAGGTCAACTTTTGTCACATACTTGGCTTTTCGCACTCGGTCGATGCAATCATCAATCCTTGGGATTGGGAAAGTGTCTGTCTTTGTTAAGTGTTCACTTTCCTGTATTCCGTGCACATACGATAACTATGGTATGATTTTGGCACAAGTATGCATGGCAAGCGCCATTACTTTTACTGGGTTCAATAAAGTCATTGTCCCGCAGGTATTTGACTTCTTCCTGGAGATATTTTGCTTCCGTTGGATTCAGTCTGTATGGATGTTGTTTTACAGGCTTACTGTCCCCACATCAACATCGTTTACTTTCCCCTACATCAACGGTGATAGATGACATTGGTCCTCGTTGGAACATCTTGAAACAAGTGTTTATATTCGTGGAGGAGTTCTTTCACCTGTTGTTGTTGTTCTGGCTAGAGGTCTGCCAACTTTGTAGACTCCAGATTCTCCAGGATTTCTGAGTTCTGAAGATTGACCTAGCCCAGCTTTTAATTTAGAGTATTTTCACTCGAGTCATCAGTATCACTATCTTCATAACGGCTAGAGCTGACTGCATGGACAGGCTGTGTTATAGTAGGATTATCCCTATCTAAATATGGCTTAAGCATATTTATGTGACATTGCTGTTTTTTTCGCCTGTCAGGTGTTTTTATGATGTAATTTAAATCGCTCAATTTCTTATCAATTAGATATGGCCCAATTAACGAGCATGGAGTGGTACGCCAGGAACCGGAAGAAGAACGAGAACTTTTTGACCTGGTTCAAACTTCCGTTTTGAGGTGTTTTTATCGTATTTGATTTTCATGGACTGCTGAGATGACTTAGATTTTCTTTGGCTAATTCACATGCCTTAAAGAGTTTTGTATGGAAATCTGACACATATTGCAAAATATTCAGACAATCATCATCGTCTGATTGGGATTTCTCTGTGAAGAGCTTAAGTGAGCCATGGACTGTATGTCCAAATACAAGCTCAATGGGCTAAAACCAAGAGACTCTTGAATTGACTCTCTAACAGCAAAGAGCAAAAAATGAATTCCTTCAACCCACTGCTTCTCTGTGTCAAAACAGTAGGTCCTAGTCATGTTTTTCAAATTTTGATGAAATCGCTCAAGAGCACCCTATAGACGGATGACCTATACTGTTTAATGCCTAGCTGATCCATTACTTGTTGAAAAATTCCAGACATAAAGTTGGAGCCTTGATCAGACTGGACACATTTAGGGAGGCCAAATAAAGTGAAAAATTCGACTAAAGCTCTCACTAAAGTCTTTGTCTTTATATTTCTCAGTGGTATGGCTTCTGGGAACCGAGTAGATGTACACATTATTGTCAACATGTACTCATTTCCTGATCTTGTTTTTGGTAGGGGCCCAACACAGTCTATAGTATCCTACTAAATGGTTCTTGAAATGCAGGAATTGGCTGTAAAGGGGCCTTTGGAATGGTCTGATTTGATTTTCCTACCATTTGACATGTATGACAAGTTTTACAAAAATGTGCTACATCCTGCTGAGATTAGGCCAATAAAAGTGACTGAGAATTTTATGATAAGTTTTCCTGACTCCTAAATGACCAGCCCAGGGGGTTTCTTGGGCCAGGCGCAATATTTCACCACAATAGGGCTTTGGAATGACAATTTGATGTTTTATAGCCCAATCATGCACATGCACATAGTACATAGTACATAGTAACTTTATTTCAATGCAAGGCCTCAGCCCATCGCACATTCTTTTCAAAGAAAAATACAATAATAGGGAGGTCTGTGACAATTACAAACAGAGAGAAAGAAAATACAAATAGGTATGTACTTTCAAAAGTATCCAAACTTGACCAAGGAGATGCTAGCTCCTTGGTAAACGTGGTAGCTCTTCACGTTTTTTCAATGCGTTTAGCAAATATAGAGAAAACTGAGAAATACATGTTCATCTTGTGACGAGAGCAGATTTATAAAAGTTCTCTCACTTGGATGCATTCTAGAATATAGAGGAATGTAAGTTACCCTGATATCCTCATAAAATGGACAAATAAATATAAAATGAAATTCATTTTCTATATGCTGAACATTTCTGACAGTTTTACAGTACATACAGACTCTTTCATGACGTGGAATTTTATAATGGCGCCCTAACTCAACATTTAATTTATGTGTTGAACAGCGAAAATCAGCTAAAACTTTCTTTTTTCTATAACTTAAGTAGTTTAAATATTTTTCGGGTTCAAGTAATGATTTAAAAGTACAGTACACCTCAAGTCTAGGGGAGTTACTTAAAGCATAGTGCCATTCTTGTCTATAGCAATCCTGAATTCTTTGTGTAAAATGAAACAGAAAAACTCCTGGGTCACCTATTTGTTGCTCAAGCCATACTAAGCCAAAACCATAGCTAAAAAGTAAATTTTTAACAGAAGTTGCCCAGGTAGTTCTACCTGCATCGTCTAATTTTTTCAACATTAAATAACATGCTTTTGGATACCTATGCTCTTCCATTACAAGAAGTTTTACCCAATAAGAGATGCATCTTTTAAAATAAAAACAACATAAAGGTAGCCTGCCACATTCACCAAGTAGAGCTTCTGAATTTACACTGCTATTCACTCCCATTAAAATCTACAAAATTTTAACTGAATTCGTTCAATAATTTCTGAATATTCAAATCCCCATATTTCGCTCCCATAACATATGGTAGGAACAACAACAGCGTCAAATAATTTGAAAGCTTTTTCCACTGACATCCCTCCTAGTTTTTTAATTGCTGTTTTTAATGAAAAAAAAGCGCTTTAGAGCCCTTCGCAGCCAGGTTTAATTTTGCTGGCGACCATGACAATCTAGATGAAAAAATTAAACCAAGGTAGTTGTAATAACTTACAGTTTCAACTCTTTCGCCACTGAAAAACCATTTTTCATACCTCCTAAGGTAACCTCCATTTCTAAATACAATAACTTTTGATTTTTTGAGATTTACATCCATTTCCCAATCTTTACAAAATTTTTCCAGGTGATTCAGTTTTCGTTGCAGTGCTATCGGTAAGTCAGCTACATCAGCTACGTCATCAGCGTACATTAACAAGCTGATTGATGGAAAATTCTCATTTACATAAATACCAGCTGATTGTGTGTCATACATGTATTGTGACAGCTCATTAATAAATAACGAAAATAAAAAAGGGCTTAACATGCAACCTTGCCTGGTGCCAACTGTACAATTAAAATACTCAGTTAACCATCTTACATCGTACACATGATTCGAGTTGTGAATACATTGATCTTAACATTTCCAATATCTTACCGTGCAAACCATATGAAATTAATCTGTGCCATAAATACTCATGATTTACTCTATCGAAAGCTTTAGAAAAATCAATAAAGACTATATATAAACGACCACCTTTTGCAGATAAATATTTTTGAACAAGGGATTGTAAAGAAAAAATGTTATCTACAGTAGAGTAACCTTTACGGAAACCCGCTTGAGCTTCTACAATAATTTGATTCTCATTTGCCCATTTGACAAGCCTTTGATTCAGGATCTTTGTAAAAAATTTACTGCAAACTGAAAGCAACGAAATACCTCTGTAGTTGTTTACATCAAGAAGTGAACCTTTTTTATGTAACGGAAAAATAATACCTTTACACCATTCCTGTGGATATTGTCCAACGTCGAAAATAACATTAAAAAGTTTACACAATAATGGCGACACAATGTCAATGGAATATTTAAAAATTTCAGAAACAAAACCGTCAGGGCCGGGGGCTTTCTTGTTACTTGAGCTCTTGATGACGTCATGGACTTCCTCAACAGATATTGTATCATTGACCAATACAGGTTGATTTTCTGTACATAGTAAACAGTGGTTGTCATGATCACTTAACTCTGATCTCACTCTATTTCTGAAATCACTATCATTAGATGTAATATTTCGCACATTTAACAGATTCTTAAAGTAATCAAACCATTCTGAAGGACAAATTTCAGCTTGTAAACTTCCCCCAGCACTACCGCGTAACTTTTTAATGACAGCCCAAAATTGTTGGGGGTCATTACAAAGATTTATCATCTTTTGTTTCTGATCTTCTTGATAACTTGACAACTTTTCTTTACAGAGATATTTAAATTTACTTCTGGCTCTTTTGTAATTCTCAAAATCCTCGGGTTTGTTTGAAAGGCGAAAATTACGTAATAATCTGAATTTCTCTTGTCTCTTTTCACTGCATTCCTCATCCCACCAGGGTTTTGACATTCCACACTTGGAACCTCCAGCTTTAATTTTCATGAATTCACTGGCCCTGGAAATAATGGTGTTGAAAACACGCAAGGCTTCATCAACATTAAACTGATGAATTTGATCATTAAACTCTCTTAGTAAAGTGGCTGTACCGTCGTCTTGTAACTTTCCCAAGAAGAAATCAATCTGATCGCCATTCCATACATATTTGTAGTAAGGTGTAACAACTGACTCTTTAACTGGTGTGTACTGGATACATTAACACCTTCAGGAAAGTGAAATTCACATTGTATGGGAAAATGATCAGAAAAATCAAAAGACCCAACATTAAAATTTTGAATATATTCAAACATACTACTGTTGACAATCATGTAGTCCACAACACTACAACCTTGGTTTGTAACACATGTAAATTCGCCCTCATTATCGCCTTCAAAGCGACCATTCAAAATATGTAAATTATACGTACAGCAACATTCCAATAAACTTCTACCAAAGTTGTTGACCACTTCGTCTTTTGAGTTTCGTGCCCTGTCAAAATCATCAATATCTAAATTCAGTGATAGAAAAGGGTCTTTGTCATCATGTTGTTGAACAATGAAATCTTCCTGGTTTGCTGTGCGTGCGTTAAAATCTCCTGCTAAAATTAAATCAAAATTGACAAAACTAGCAAAAAGATCTTCTAAATAACTTTCTAACCGTAAAATTCCATTTTGTTCTCCTACATTGTATATTGAAGAACCTTCAGGGGAAACATACACCATACCTATAATATCACGCACAGAATTTAGCGTGTCTTTTCCAAAAAGAAGAAATACTGCATCATCTACATGACGAATTCTCTTAACAAAACGTGACAGATTTGATCTGACAAAAATGGTGACCCCTCAGAAAATTTTCCAGTTTGCGAGAGTCGTTTTCGAGAAGTTGAAAAGGCTGAGTAACCAGGTAAAAATGAATCAAAATCAGTGTCCGATGAAGCAAATGTTTCGCATATACCAACAATATCGAATTTTGACAGAAAGTCTCTAACTTCTTGATTGTGTTGATATTTTTTAAGACCATTTGAATTCCAGGAAAACAACAGAAAGTTTTGAGTTCGTTAACGCTGCTGGATGACCGTTTTTTTCGCGATAAAGACGCACTGGGCCGGCCGAGTCCCTATATCTTAGTAAGTTCTTGCCTTGTTTCGTCGAATTTAAACTTCTCGCCTTCAATGAGAATAGTGTCATATATCAAGGTGGCTCTTTTATGTTCGTCTCTCGCTCTCTGCAAAAACGGTATCAGATTTCTTCTTCTAGCTCGAACCGATGGAGGAAAATCTTCCATGACCTTGTGATTTGAGCCTTTCAGTAAGGATCGACCGGCTTGAAGTACACGACATCGTGCTTTATATGACAGGAATTTAACAATGATTCTGCGGGGATTGCCATGGGTATTTCTATCCGGCAGCCTGTGAGCTCTTTCAATGTGCAACGTATTCCATTATCCGCATCTTCAAACTGCAATTTTTCTTTCAAAAATTGACGGACTTTGATTTCGCAGTCATCCCATGTTTCCGTCCCATTTGCATCTTCAGGTATTCCTTGTATGATAACATTATTTCTACCACTGTGACCACGCAGATTATCACAACTGACTTCAAGATTGTCTACCTTCTGCCTTAGTTGTTTATTTTCATCCAAAAGTTTCGGTAATCATCTTGTAAACTCTGGACGGTGCCATTGATTTTACCAATGTCTTTTTTAACGTCTGCCAATTCTGTCTTTAATTCTTTCCTAATCTCTTTCATCTCTTTTGTATATCCGTAAGTATTGCCATCATTTGATTTCCCTCAACTTCTGACGTGGCACCAACAGGATTTTGTGAAGGACTGCGTGAAGGAGGTACAATATTTCCTGAGCTCGATAAAGTGGCTTGTTGTGTTCTAGTTGTTGGACCAGGGTTTAACTCAATGTCGCCACCCAATACCAGTAGACATGGGACGTGAGGCTGAATAATTGGATTGTTCATGCCATTCCACTCACCTTGGCATCGATTGTAACTGTGACGGTTTCTGCACAAATTACTTGCAGCAGTATCGGTGTGGGTAGATTCTGTACAGAATTTCGATGCCCTGTCAAACATACCTCTTGACTCCATCCAACTATGCAATGTGTCATGGGCAGCCAGCAGTCCATACGTGGCAATGCAAACGTAGCACAAAACTATGTAGCAGCACCCGCACCTGTACATGTATTCATTGACCGTTGACCATTGTGTGTACGGCGTGTATGGATCCCAAGTTGACACAGATCTCCGGATTTCGGTTGCCAAAACACGCCAATTGCGGCTCGCCAGGTCTCCATTCCCACACCCATAGTTTCAATGTTCTTTATCAAAACAGCCAACAAAGATTCACCGGAAAAAAACCGTATTTTAACCACATAATAGAACTTTTTGCGGAGCACGACTTCTCCAAGTGACAGTACCCGACAGTGTCACGTGACCAACCTATAGCCCAATCATTATCAACCAAGACATTGGGAGGTCTCCATTTACGGATGAGAACACCAGATTTTGTATAATAGGAAACAGGGCTATCTGAAGTTTCAGATTCGTCAACAACCCTGTCAAACAAAGACAAGATATTTGGGTCTTTGTGTTGTTCTGCAATGAGATTTGATCTAGAAAATGTCTGACATTGGTCAGCAGAAGTCTTACTGGAAGTTTCAAATCTACTAGGGATAATGGAATGATCCGTGTCAAACACCTGACTGAGAAAGGTGTCATTTAAGTCAACGTCTGTGACATCATTTTTGAGAATATTTTGATTCTCAGAAGTTTTCTTGACATGGCTCGAGTAATAGCAAATGAAGGGAAAAGGCCCGGAATTTCTTCCTCTATGGCTCTGGATTCTGGTCTAAACTAGGATTATCAGTCACACGTGAATTTGTAATGACCTTGTCCCTAGCAAGGTTGTTTCAAAAAAGAAGGTGAATCCCTTCAAAAGACAAAAAAGGCCCTAATACCTAAAGTCACAGGTCAGAAACAAAGTCCAAAGACAAATAGACATTAATTCTGACTGACCTTTTCAGAAGAACACCAACGATCAACAGTTGTTCATTTGTTCGAGCAAATTCAACATGTTGATCCTTCCCCTTCTCATAATCCCTAAATTTCTGAGGGTAAGCTTCAGGCACCAACTCATAGCCCTTGAGAATTAATTCCTTCACAGAATCATAATTTGAAGCCTGCTCTACTGACAACTGAATGTAAATTTATCTGGCTTTACCCACCAAAGCACTCTGCAAAAGCATAGACCAGGACTCCTTAGGCCAATTCAGATTCTGAGCAATTTTCTCAAAATGAAGGAAATATTTATCAACATCCTTTTCTTGGAAAGGGGGAACTAACCTGAAATGCTTAGTGATGTCAAAATTGTCTGAAGAGAAGAATTTTCCTGACTGTCCAAGCTCTAAACGTCTCATTTTTACCTTTTGTCGGTGTTCTGCTAATTCTCTTTTCTTTTCTTTTCCCTCTCTTTCTTTCTCCCTTTGTCTTTCTTCCATTTGCAATTCTTTTTCTTTCATTTCTAATTCCCTCTCTTTCTGTCTTTCTTCCATTTGTAATTCCTTTCCTTTCATTTGTAATTCTAGTTTCTTAATCTCTAAATTTGCCTGCATTTCTAATTCTAATTTTCTAAGTTCAAAGGAAGATTCAGGATCGCAATCATGCAAGAAGAATTCCTCAAATTTGCCTGCACTGACTAAATATTTGACAATATTGAACTGAATTTCCTTCTTGCGCATAGATCTTTTAACTTCTACTTTAAGGAAATTTGCAAGTGCGATGAGGTTGTCTTTTCTGAGGGAATCAAATGTGTCCTGATCAAGGTCATCCATAAATTCGTCTGGCTTGAATTCCGCCATGATTGACTTTCGCTGAGTTCACAGTATACAGCAGTTTTGAAAAGGGCAGGCAAAATATTGTCAAACGGCTCAAAATGTTTGTATCCCGGACGAGCCCCCAATTTTGTTATGTGGCAAAAAACGAACAAAAGGGTGAACTAAGCAGTTACCGTTTAAACAAAATTTATTACGAAAACAAAACTAATTGCTAAGTCAGGTATAGAGTACAAGCTTTAAAAGTGTACAGAGTACTTATCTCAGCTGGGACGGCAAAGCTCCAGTCTCAGAGTTGTGACAGTCAGTCTGATGAATGAACAGTCCTTTGGCTTGCAGGCTTGAAGTTGCACAATGTCCACAGTATAAATCCAGCGTTGGCAGTGAAGGTCTTGAAAAGTCTTGGAAAAAATACTGCTGGAGTTTCCAAAGTCTTGAAGTAACATGCTAGAGACTTGATCCTGAAGTCTGACTGCAAGCTTTGCACGTTGCTATTTATACCCTTGTGTACTTACATAAGAGCATAAAAGAACAATCTAGAACTTTTATTGACATGCTAATGCTGTTCTAAAATTATCTCTCTTGCACAACTCAGTAAATTTCCAGAACATTCCAAACATGACTAATGAATTCAAGGTTGTGAGGTCATTATAAGGGCAGTGACCTTGAGAATGTTCTGGACTAATTAAACTCAGGTCATGATGAGTGTGTGAAAATGACCTACATAACACTGTACACTGTATTCAAATGCTACAGTGTGTGGCAGGATTACAAAAAGATCAAAAAAATATTTCGCTTACATAAACATTTAAATCAAAATGGAGATGTGGTGACGATATTTTTTATTTGTTACAGTTACTTCGGCTTTGCTACCTCTAAGCAGACATTCAACTGATGACAGCATAGGCTCTATCGAAGACACATCTTCATCACAATCTTCTTATCTTGGCCAGGTAAGCATAGCAGTCAGGACATATGAACATTTCGATTTGTATGAATGCAAAAAAAAACGATCAAGGATTTGATAAGTTATATATTTATCCCCAATTAATCTTCCTCCAGTGCATTCAAATCCCACTGATGTCATGATTGTGTCACGATAAGCCAGAGACGAATGTGCCAAATTATCAAGTCTGGCATATTCTGTCCTCTTTAAAAAAAATTAGGGTATTATAACACCATACTAATCATATGCACGTCAATTTTTTTCACGGCATGTAGCAGTATCATGTCAATCATTGAATTTTTTGTAATTTAGGCTGATATGTCAGGAAATACTGCATTAAATTTCATGAACCTTGGTACAGTGATAAGTTCACATTGCTTGAACGGTGAAAAAGACATTTATCAGTGTCATTTTAATTAATTTGTAATTGCATATGTAATGAACTTTCCTAATTAGAGTGATATATCCACAAATACTGCGTCAAATTTGATGAAACTTGATGCAGATATTGATCTCATAGTGTTGTAAATACTGCATCAAACTTTATGAAATATGGTACCGGTGATGATCTGTTAGTGTTAGGATAGTATGCAAAAATGTTTGGCAACATCCTGTCGATTAATTCCTAGTTGACTCATATAATGACCTTTTGTAATTAGGATGGTGGCCTTGTCATTGGTTTTATGTTTTCACCACCATGGAACTCATTCTTGGCCATTGAGCGCCATCTGTATCAAAGTATTTTTATCACAGACCTAATTAATGAAGATGACTCTATCCTCTCTGAGGACTTGTAATTCCGAAGTACCCATTAACATGTAGGGACTGTGTCATCAATGATGATGTGTTGACCAACATTTTTGTCTGACTCTTGAGTGCTGGAAAACTATGGCAAATGCAAGGAGACTGGATAAGAATTAAAAACACAGTCGTGATGACTTTTAAACATTTATTGCGGAAGTTCCTGTACACTTTATTCAAATGCTACATTGTGTGGCAGGATTACAAAAAGATCACAAAAATATTTCGCTCACATAAAAATTCAAATCGAAATGGAGATGTGGTGATGATATTTTTTATTTCTTACAGATACTGAGGCTTTGCTATCTCAAAACAGACATTCAACTGATGACAGCATAGGCTCTATCGAAGACACATCTTCATCACAATCATTCTTACCTTGGCCAGGTAAGCATAGCAGTCAGGACATATGAACCTTTGATTTGTATGAATGCAAAAAAACGATCAAGGATTTGATAAGTTATATATTTATTCCCAATTGTTCTTTCTCCAGTGCATTCAAATCCCACTGATGTCATGATTGTGTCACAATAAGCTAGAGACGAATGTGCCAAATTATCAAGTCTGGCATATTCTGTCCTCTTAAAAAAAAAATAGGGTATTATACACCATACTGATCAAAAACAAACAAAGTGTTATTAATTTGCAATACACAAGAAGAATCTTAACTGAATCCTCACTTAAAGTAATGAACTATTTTTGTAATGATATAAATGTTGTCCAGTACTTTAAACTGTTGATTACAATTGAAGAACAGTGCCCTCACAGCAAATATCTCACACTTGCTTATTTAGCAAAAATATATAACAAGATTTCAAAAATAATCTTTGTCTAGAAATTTGATTGAATCTCAATGGCTTCAAACTGACATTTAGTGTTGCAATGACCTTAGCGGATATTCAATGATTGACAGCAACATGAAAACGTACAGAAGTCAAAACATAGGAGCTTACATGCAGTTACACAACATTTGCTGTTGTCCATTTCCTTGAAATATGTCGGCATTTCACTTCTGAAACCTCATTATTTGACTTTCTATGACTCGGTGAGTCCACAGTTACCATTGTTTCCGCAAGAAGCAACAACAAGTCAAGCCCAGAGTGCACCAGTAACAGTGAGGACATGGCCACTTATGCCAAGTATGCCGTTCAGTCATAAATCTGCTTTATATAAATTTGAACTCATCAGGATTTCATATTGCAGATAGTGATTATGTCATAAATTTAGATATATTCTGGTGTTCTTAGGAGGTAGAGTTTGATAACCACTCTCAACAGTGTCATTCCTACATTATGAAGATGTTGCTTTATTAGCTCACATTTGGTATACTAATGTTATAGGTTTTCATATAAGCTGAAATCAGTGGCATCTGTTAAATATATGTGTGTGTGTATGTATGCAGTGCAGTGGTGAAAATGATACTAATATAGGCCTTTCATAGGAAACACTGACAGACGACAAACATATGCGTAAACATATACAGGAACGCGAAGATAAATTTTGATGTCTCGTTCTTATGAAATTTTGCACAATCACTAAAAGTAGTACCTGTACCTGATCTAGGTAGAATATGAGCTTGAAATGTTTCAGTTGAACAGGTGGTGAAGATATCATGACGGCCATTATTTCAGAATGACTTTGGATTGCATACTTCAACAGTCTGGTTACACTGTCATGTTATGGAATAGAAAAAAGACTAGAGACAATGAAAATTAATCTTTCATCATTTTGTTCATGTTCTATTAATGGTAAGGGATTTAGTACCGAAATATTATTCTGCAGTAAACCAGTTGTTGTTTGGATGCAGAGAAGCAGGTGAAAATGTCTATAATATTTGTACTCCTAATGCATGTACATGTACCTGTAATTAGGCTCAGCGGTCAAGTATTTTTATCACAGACCTAATTAATGAAGAGGACTCTATGCTCTCTGAGGACTTGTAATTCCAAAGTACCCATTAACATGTAGGGACTGTGTCATCAATGATGACTTGTTGACCAACATTTTTGTCTGACTCTTGAGTGCTGGAAAACTATGGCAATGCAAGGAGACTGGATAAGAATTAAAAACACAGTCGTGATGACTTTTAAACATTTATTGTGCAGTTCCTGTACACTTAATTCAAATGCTACAGTGTGTGGCAGGATTACAAAAAGATCACAAAAATATTTCGCTCACATAAAAATTCAAATGGAAATGGAGATGTGGTGATGATATTTTTTATTTCTTACAGATACTGAGGCTTTGCTATCTCAAAACAGACATTCAACTGATGACGGCATAGGCTCTATCGAAGACACATCTTCATCACAATCATTCTTACCTTGGCCAGGTAAGCATAGCAGTCAGGACATATGAACCTTTTGATTTGTATGAATGCAAAAAAAAACCGATCAAGGATTTGATAAGTTATATATTTTATTCCCAATTGTTCTTTCTCCACTGATGTCATGATTGTGTCACAATAAGCCAGAGACAATGTGCCAAAATTATCAAGTCTGGCATATTCTGTCCTCTTTAAAAAAAATTAGGGTATTATAACACCATACTGATCAAAAGCAAACAAAGTGTTATTAATTTGCAATACACAAAGAAGAATCTTAACTGAATCCTCACTTAAAGTAATGAACTATTTTTGTAATGATATAAATGTTGTCCAGTACTTTAAACTGTTGATTACAATTGAGGAACAGTGCCCTCACAGCAAATCTCTCACACTTGCTTATTTAGCAAAAATATATAACAAGATTTCAAAGATAATCTTTGTCTAGAAATTTGATTGAATCTCAATGGCTTCAAACTGACATTTAGTGTTGCAATGACCTTAGCGGATATTCAATGATTGACAGCAACATGAAAAACGTACAGAAGTCAAAACATAGGAGCTTACATGCAGTTACACAACATTTGCTGTTGTCATTTCCTTGAAATATGTCGGCATTTCACTTCTGAAACCTCATTATTTGACTTTCTATGACTCGGTGAGTCCACAGTTACCATTGTTTCCGCAGAAGCAACAACAAGTCAAGCCCAGAGTGCACCAGTAACAGTGAGGACATGGCCACTTATGCCAAGTATGCCGTTCGGTCATAAATCTGCTTTATATAAATTTGAACTCATCAGGATTTCATATTGCAGATAGTGATTATGTCATAAATTTTAGATATATTCTGGTGTTCTTAGGAGGTAGAGTTTGATAACCACTCTCAACAGTGTCATTCCTACATTATGAAGATGTTGCTTTATTAGCTCACATTTGGTATACTAATGTTATAGGTTTTCATATAAGCTGAAATCAGTGGCATCTGTTAATATATGTGTGTGTGTATGTATGCAGTGCAGTGGTGAAAATGATACTAATATAGGCCTTTCATAGGAAACACTGACAGACTGACAAACATATGCGTAAACATATACAGGAACGCGAAGATAAATTTTGATGTCTCGTTCTTATGAAATTTTGCACAATCACTAAAAGTAGTACCTGTACCTGATCTAGGTAGAATATGAGCTTGAAATGTTTCAGTTGAACAGGTGGTGAAG
The DNA here is from genome assembly GCF_041260155.1 of Ptychodera flava. Lineage (NCBI taxonomy): Eukaryota > Metazoa > Hemichordata > Enteropneusta > Ptychoderidae > Ptychodera > Ptychodera flava. The sequence continues at coordinate 425,966 of NW_027248403.1, forward strand.
ATATCATGACGGCCATTATTTCAGAATGACTTTGGATTGCATACTTCAACAGTCTGGTTACACTGTCATGTTATGGAATAGAAAAAGACTAGAGACAATGAAAATTAATCTTTCATCATTTTGTTCATGTTCTATTAATGGTAAGGGATTTAGTACCGAAATATTATTCTGCAGTATAAACCAGTTGTTGTTTGGATGCAGAGAAGCAGGTGAAAATGTCTATAATATTTGTACTCCTAATGCATGTACATGTACCTGTAATTAGGCTCAGCGGTCAAGTATTTTTATCAAGACCTAATTAATGAAGAGGACTCTATGCTCTCTGAGGACTTGTAATTCCAAAGTACCCATTAACATGTAGGGACTGTGTCATCAATGATGACTTGTTGACCAACATTTTTGTCTGACTCTTGAGTGCTGGAAAAATATGGCAAATGCAAGGAGACTGGATAAGAATTAAAAACACAGTCGTGATGACTTTTAAACATTATTGTGCAGTTCCTGTACACTTAATTCAAATGCTACAGTGTGTGGCAGGATTACAAAAAGATCACAAAAATATTTCGCTCACATAAAAATTCAAATGGAAATGGAGATGTGGTGATGATATTTTTTATTTCTTACAGATACTGAGGCTTTGCTATCTCAAAACAGACATTCAACTGATGACGGCATAGGCTCTATCGAAGACACATCTTCATCACAATCATTCTTACCTTGGCCAGGTAAGCATAGCAGTCAGGACATATGAACCTTTTGATTTGTATGAATGCAAAAAAAAACCGATCAAGGATTGATAAGTTATATATTTTATTCCCAATTGTTCTTTCTCCACTGATGTCATGATTGTGTCACAATAAGCCAGAGACAAATGTGCCAAAATTATCAAGTCTGGCATATTCTGTCCTCTTTAAAAAAAATTAGGGTATTATAACACCATACTGATCAAAAGCAAACAAAGTGTTATTAATTTGCAATACACAAAGAAGAATCTTAACTGAATCCTCACTTAAAGTAATGAACTATTTTTTTAATGATATAAATGTTGTCCAGTACTTTAAACTGTTGATTACAATTGAGGAACAGTGCCCTCACAGCAAATCTCTCACACTTGCTTATTTAGCAAAAATATATAACAAGATTTCAAAGATAATCTTTGTCTAGAAATTTGATTGAATCTCAATGGCTTCAAACTGACATTTAGTGTTGCAATGACCTTAGCGGATATTCAATGATTGACAGCAACATGAAAACGTACAGAAGTCAAAACATAGGAGCTTACATGCAGTTACACAACATTTGCTGTTGTCCATTTCCTTGAAATATGTCGGCATTTCACTTCTGAAACCTCATTATTTGACTTTCTATGACTCAGTGAGTCCACAGTTACCATTGTTTCCGCAAGAAGCAACAACAAGTCAAGCCCAGAGTGCACCAGTAACAGTGAGGACATGGCCACTTATGCCAAGTATGCCGTTCGGTCATAAATCTGCTTTATATAAATTTGAACTCATCAGGATTTCATATTGCAGATAGTGATTATGTCATAAATTTTAGATATATTCTGGTGTTCTTAGGAGGTAGAGTTTGATAACCACTCTCAACAGTGTCATTCTACATTATGAAGATGTTGCTTTATTAGCTCACATTTGGTATACTAATGTTATAGGTTTTATATAAGCTGAAATCAGTGGCATCTGTTAATATATGTGTGTGTGTATGTATGCAGTGCAGTGGGTGAAAATGATACTAATATAGGCCTTTCATAGGAAACACTGACAGACTGACAAACATATGCGTACATATACAGGAAGATAAATTTAGATGTCTCGTTCTTATGAATTTTGCACAATCACTAAAAGTAGTACCTGTACCTGATCTAGGTACCGGTAGAATATGAGCTTGAAATGTTTCAGTTGAACAGGTGGTGAAGATATCATGACGGCCATTATTTCAGAATGACTTTGGATTACATACTTCAACAGTCTGGTTACACTGTCATGTTAGGAATAGAAAAAAGACTAGAGACAATGACAATTAATCTTTCATCATTTTGTTCATGTTCTATAATGGTAAGGGATTTAGTACCGAAATATTATTCTGCAGAATAATCAGTTGTTGTTTGGATGCAGAGAAGCAGGTGAAAATGTCTATAATATTTGTACTCCTAATGCATGTACATGTATCTGTAATTATGCTAAGCGGTCCAGTTGTGGTACATTTAATGTTTTTATCAAATATAGCATTTATGAAGGTATCTCATTGAATTTTGATATTTTTTCAACTAGGGATAGGGTGTATTTCTCCCAGCGAAGTATTACACAGCCAAGCTCAGATGACTCAGTTGATAAAGCGAAAGCGACCCTTTATGCCAAGTAGGCTAAAACCATTTGAATCAGTACAATGTATCCATCCCAACATGCAGAATAACAAATACACTTGAGGCACAATGTACCTCTAACGCACTTGGATATATTTGTTATTTTAAACTGCATCAGTGGCACGAGAATGTAACTGCTTATGAGCTAAAATTGCTTGTTATTAAAGTCTCTACCCATTTCTAAGCAACCATCTCAATAAACTGAGTAGACCAATGTTTTATGTCATGTAGGTGAGGTAGGTAGGCCATACAATACAGTGTATCATTATGGCTCCTTGATCTTTAGCTCCCATATCGCCATACATGTACCGGTATGTGCCAATGGAAGCTATTCTTAACGGTTGGAAAAATTGTCTGTCTGTCTGTACATGTCTTTCTGTACGTCTGTATGTATGTATGTACCAGTATGTATTTTCGTATATATGTATGTATATATGTATGTATGTATGTATGTATATGTATATATGTATGCATGCATGCATGCATGTAAGTATGCATGCATGCATACATACCCTTACATACATATATGCATGCATGTATGTATGTAAGGGTTACTCAAACCCCTAACTGGGATCTCTAACTGTGACTCCCAGTTGGCTCAAAATACACTCTATTGTAAAAATAACATTTTTTTTTTTGTGTGGGAAAGCTAAAATCTCCCATTTAATTCTCAGACGGTGCGGTCCTCATTTTATTTCTGGAACTCATATTTTCATAGAGCTTGGAGAGACCACAGTTCCTCCATACGGTTAGAGGGGACTGCAGACAGACGTACAGACTGAAATAGAAAACACTGAGACAGCAATTTGTGACGTAAAATAAAGTAAAGTTAAGTAAAGTAAAGTTAGCCTTTTTTGAAATCATAATCATACGATACAATAAAGGTTTTTCATTTTTCAAAATTAACTGTAGCGCGCAAACAAATTCCTTAAGACTCAAAATTATTTGTCTGCAACTACTTTGCAATAGTCGTCTACAGCTGATATTCCGTAATGCGTTCCCTCTTAAATAAGACGAAGCAAATATCCGATCTAAGTTTCATGTGGTTTATTCGAATATAAGCATGTCTTCCAGACTGAGAACAACAAATTCTCTGAGTAGAATGTTGTACTACAAACGTTGGGAACGATTAACTGAAAACAAATCAAACAAAAGGATACAGGAAGTGAGAACTAAGCTACGTTCACACTATGACACAGGAAGTAAATACTCTCTTTGACCAGGAAGTAAATACACTCTATGACACAGGAAATTGGAAACAGGAAGTAACTAACAGGAAGTAATACTCCCTCTAAGATGACTCAGGGGTCAAAGGTCATAATAGGTGGGGTGGTCACATGACCCACCTCAGTAAACGCCCTCTAACGGTGACTGAACGTTTACTTTCGTTGACAAAATCTCATTTGCATAAAAGCAGCCTTGACTTTAACGAGTGGACAATTAACTGCTTTGAAACAATCACTAACTCAAAGTTTAATAAGAATACAATCACTGAAACTACTTTAACTGAAAGGTCTCAAAGGAAGATACTATTAAAGTAATCAGAGTCCGTTGAATGTGTCCATTATAATATTCATTGTTCGCATACTTCAATGAGTCCTTGGTCTTTTGTTAGGCACACATGCTCTTAGAGTCTCACAATGGAATAAGGCTATTCAATGTTCTTTAAAGAATGTCTGCTCTAAAGTCACTAAAGAATCAACTGAATGGCTTATCGATTTTGTGTGGAATTGTATAAGACTATCGCATCAACAGGTTCAAAGCTGTTCCATCAAAATGGTCTTACAAGCAATCTTGGCGAGAACTATAGCCGGTAGACTTAAGAGACATGTCCACTCTCTAAAGGTCTAACTCAAAAGTGCCTAAAAGCATGCTTGGAAAGGGTACATGTGCGCAGTGCGTAATACAAAAGGTAAACATTGAAGGATAGAAGTTGATGGTGACTCATGACTTTGAATTTGCACTATTGCCAAATAAAGGGATGCTGATTTTGACCGTAACATTAACAAAAAGTATTAAATAATATATATGGAATATTATTATTATTATTATTATTATTATTATTATTATTATTATTACAATATAATGACTAATATATATACATATATATATATATATATATATATATATATATATATATATATATATATATATATATATATATATATATATACAATTATTATAACGGAAGGGGCAGAAAAACACATACAAGAACATTTAAATACACTGTCTTAGGGGACTTCTAGGTTTGGTCCTGTCTGTGCGTGTGTGCATGTGTCCAGCTGTTAACGCAGATATCTCAGTGATGCCTGAAGCGAGCGATTTCAATCAAACTTGGTCAAGAATATTACTTATGTGATACATACGCTTGTCGATTTGTTTTGTGATGCAATCCCATATGCACAGTGAGCTCTGTTTTGATCTGGTCCAAAATGGCCGAGTGGCGGCAAATATGTTTCCTTTATTTAATGATTGTATGTCTGTTCATGTAAATTTCTCAGCGATGCTGGGAGCGATTTCATTGAAAGATGGTACATATATTACTCCCCATGTCAAATATATGCACGCCGATTTTGTTTTGCCGATGTATGTATGTATGTATGTATGTATGTATGTATGTATGTATGTATGTATGTATGTATGTACATATGTATGTATGTACATATGCATGTATGTACATATGCATGTATGTATGTACGTATGTATGTACGTATGTATGTATGTATGTATGTATGTATGTATGTATGTATGTATGTGGGTGTCAGTGTGCAAAGATCTGCATAACGTATACTCACGATCTGCATAGAAATACGCTACGCATATCAACGTATTTGAATGTTTTATACACAAAGATTTATGTAGAGTATGCAATTAATATTTTGTTCCATATGTGTCAATATATGTAAATGTGCTAAGAGCATATCAAGCATTTTGTCCAGTGTACGTATGTACGTACGTACTTATATACGCACATACGTACGTATGTACGTACGTTTGTGAAGATGTCAGTCCCTCAAATATCTTGAGAACCACAGTACTTCCTGATTTAATATTTGTTTTGGAGATGCAAAATATGATGATGAGAAATTGTCTTTTTTATCTTTTGATATTGTTGAAAATATGCAAATTAGCGGTAAATAAGCGTTTTGGTAAAAAGTCTTCTTCATAACCTCTGGTCAGATGGCTTTGATATTTGACATACAGGTCCCTAGGGATAATCCAACTTAGATTTGTTCAAATTGTAATGAAATATGCAAATGTGTATTTTTAAGGAATTTTTTTATCACTTTTGGTCGAAAATTTATTCATCAAAACCACTTGTCTGACAGCTTTGATATTTGGTAAACAGGTTCATAGGGGTGGTCAAAGTATGATTGATTAAAATTATGATGAAATGTACAATTTTATATTTTTTGGGGTAATTTTTGTCATTTTTGGTCAAAAAATTTGTTTCTCAAAAACTAGTTGTCTGAAATCTGTGATATTTGGTATACAGGTCCCCGTGGGTTGTCTTAGTGTGATATATTGACATTGATGAATTCTTAAATTTTTGAATTTCTGGGTCAATTTTTGCCATTGTTGGTCAAAATCTTTGTTTCTCAAATGTTACTCATATAATAGCTTTGATATTTGGTCAACAGGTGTCTAAACTTTATCTTAAGTTAATATATTAAAATTATGATGAAATTTTCAATTATGTTTTTTTGCAGCTAATTTTGCCATTTTTGGTCAGTCCGTGCTGAAATGAGGTCATCAACACATGTGTCATAAAAAGCTATTCTCTACATAACATGGCAGAACTCTGTCGACTGTTATGTCGCTTGTTTTTTCAAAAACGGCTGGTCAGACAACTTTAATATTTGGTATACAGCTCCCTAGGATGACCTTAGTGAGATATAATTTCAAACAGTCAGGAAATAATTTTGTGTCAATGTCTATAGTAGCTTCAGGGACATTGGCCCCATGATTTGAGTATTAAAAAAAATAGCTGCAACTGTAGGTTCATTAATATTACTGAACAATTACCAAGTAATGAATTTGTCTTTTCTGTCATGCCATCCTGTGGAATAAAAGACAGAATATTTCAACAAATTAGAAAAACCATGCAAGGCAAAACGTTTTTTTTTCCCAATTAAAATCTGTCAATATATACCGGTATGTTGTCATGATCGAACATTTTGCCAGTTTACTGGTAATCTTGTATTATGGACTTAGTACACGGCTCACACATCCTTACATAATCTATATACGCCTTGCCTGATATTATAGAAGCAAAATGGACTTTGTACAAGGACTGTACAAGGAAGCCAGGTTCTTGTAAATTTTGCATGAGGGTTGTTACAAAGTTTGGCAACTTTTAAGTCATTTTAGGCAGGTTTAGTAAGGATGTTACAAAGTCAACACTACCTTGCAGTTTGTTGGGGTAACCTTGTAACTTTCATATGGGAGGACACCTTTACCTTGGTATGGCAGATTGTATTACTAATTATGACATTTAGGTTGCATGGTGTTGCGTAAGTGTGTGTGATCAATGGTTGCATCAGTTGTTAACCATTCCATGCTTCAATTGATAGCGCATTAATATTTTTTCGGATGCACTTGACTATGAAGATCACAAGCTAAAGGTCAAAGGCTGTTGTGTATGCAATCAGTCTGGCTTGCCAAGTGTAACCAAATCCGAGCACAGTGTCATTGACGCTACTTTTAAGGATATATCAGATCTGTTATTTTAATTTATAGCTCCTAATACTGATTTTAAGGGTGATGTTTTCTTCATGTCTACCCACAATTTACTTGACACTTATCAGTTTAGAGATCAGGGGCATATACATACCGGTATGCATATTCTTTTAAAGAGTAATGAGAACGGTATCAAAGACAATATTTTTGTTTTTGTTGAACCACATGTTTCTGTGATTTAGAATGAGATGCAATATTTGATAGTCTAAATGATTGAATACCTTAAACAATAATGTGGAATTGATGAACAACTGTCAAGTGTGAAGCAGATATGGAACTTGTAAAAGTGAAGATGAAGATGGAGACTGCTGAACTGATGGAGAGAGAAAGACAACAATAATATTATTTTATTTATATGTCTTCTTTCTCAGTTGCAGCACTTCTGAATTTACATTCAATGCATTTCGAATTTTACACAGCAATCTTCTCTGACGATGATCTTGAAATTGCAGAAAAGCAAACGATGAAGACTGCTCACCTGATTGAGAGAGAAAGACAACAGTTTCAACTTCAAAAAGAGTGGGAAAAGGAAATACTGAAGAGCAAACAAAGTGAGTTATTACAATGTCAACTTGAGGAACTTTATAAGCGTCAGATTGAGATAATCATCGCTGGAGATAGCCCAGATTTAGTGAAAGAAATGGAAGAAGTCAATAGCAAGATAGCAGAAGGAGGAAAGGAAAGTGAGGATAATTAAGCAAATAGTGATTAAAAGTAATCACAAAGTTTTGCAGAAATTTCAGTCCAATCTGGTCCATATTAGTTTGGTCAGGATACTTTTGTACATTTTTTAGAGTTACAAAATATCATTTTCTTCATTATATATATTAAAATTCATGTTCTTATTTAGCCGTGCTGCAACCAATAGTTATCAATTAAATGATTCATTGTTTTGCATTTTCAAAACAGAACTAGCAATTGTTGAAATCGTACGACTCTATCCTCTGAAGCTTGTGTGAAAATTCTTTCAAATGGTTTTGGTAAAAATTATTCCTGCCTTGTTTAGTGGTTTGTGTGACTTTTATACTATCATCCGCACTTTTTCTCATTGTTACCTGACTGTCTAGTACTATCAGTTTGTTTGGTTTGTCTGTTCAGTTGTGATTGAATGGATACAGTTTTGTTTTAATTTGAAAAGCATAGTTTCTTTACATGCTTGTCCTCAGAGAGAATATGCAATTTTCAATAATATTTGATTTGTAGGTGCGCCTGGGTGGAGACATCTTCGCTTGTCAAGGTCTCCTCTCTGGGCAGCTGGATCGATGCTTCCGATATCAGACCTTGGCTGATAGAGCCCCTAGATCGTCATTTTTAAAGTGCCATCACACGACTGTATGTGACCAGTAAATAGCCAATCAGATAATTGGTTACTACGAAAGTAGTAGTATAAGTCTTTTCCCACCTTTTCTTGGTGTTACATTTACAAGTATTCGTGGTCGCTGTTTACATTTCATGCTACTGAAATCTACTGCTGAAATCACTGATGTGTTCAAATCGTCAAAACAAAGGCCCAGTCGCCAGTGCGTCTTACCGCAAGATATTTCCAGCTGTCACCCAACTTGTCAGGTGAAAAAATCAACCCGCCAAACTCAAAAGATCGTGGGTGCGAAATAGAAATTCTCTCTGCCGAAGCAAATCTGTCAAACCACGCCTCAAATTTTGACCTCAAAATTCCACGATCAAACCCATTTCTCAAACGTTGTTCAGACACTGTGGTCCTATCAACCGGCGCGGCCGGCGGCTATTCTGTTGCTCATATCTTTGAAAAATTTTAAATTAGTGAGACGATGAACTGGATTTATCCGAACAGAACATCAACACGCCGCGGGGGAAACAACTTGAAGCATGGCACGAAAACATGGACTAGGACTGTGTGAAATATGCAAGAACTGGAAATCAAAGAATCGGATTTTGTTTGGGTGTTGTTCAGAAAAAAAAGTTCACATATTCATCACAGTAAGCAATATTCTCATTGGTGAATTTTTCATAGACTACAAGGGTCAGTTTTTTTCAAAGTCCATTCCCCAACTGACCATCGGCTTCTCACACCTCGTGCGACGGCACTGCCCTTATGAAAATTTTAGCCTTCCCGACAAGATTTTCGGGAGCTCTCCAGAAAAGGTCCGCAGTGGTCCAGGAGCTCTCCAGGACCATCTTTCCGGGAGAGCGTGGCATTGCTATTCAAATTAGGTTTGCTGGATCCCTACCGGAAAGATTAATGTCTCTCTGCAGGACAGGTTAGCTGTCGCTCTGCTGGACGGTTAAAGCTGCCGCTCTGCCAGGCTGGTTAGGTGTCGCTCTGCCGGGCGGGTTAGCTGTCGCTCTGCCGGGCAGGTTAGCTGCCGCTCTGCTGGGCAGATTAGCTGCTGCTCTGCCAGGCAAGCTAGCTACTGATCTGCCAGGCAGGCTAGCTGCTGCTCTGGCATACAAAAATCAACCTACCTTCTGCAATCTGACTAACATTTACTCCAACAACCTGAAACTTATCACTGCTGCTGAAAATCAGCCATTACCAAGCCATCATCTCACAACCTACACCACTCTGCTGCCCCCCCCCCCCAAAAGAATGCAAGGGCTAAAAATTTGGTAGGAATAAAATTTAATCCACCATATTTTTAAAGCCAATCAACATAACCGATATAAAAATGTTCAAGTGTCCGTAAAGTCCTTAACTTCATATTGTCACAACGACGGATTATTCTGAAAGACTTGTACTTGTCTGTTACAGCTTTGGTTATTGCTTGACTTGTCATCTTGAAGTTGTCCTATGTGTAAGCTGGAAAAAAATATAAAAAAGTTCAAGTCAGATATGAAGTTTAGCAAACTTATGACAAAATTATGTATGCAAGTTAGAATCCTCGTTGGAGTTGAAAATTTTGACTCGTTCAACAGCCATCAAACATTGAAGACTGTGAAATTTGCATGTATTAATAAAATAAAGAAAATGTTCCCTCAACTTGTGAATGACAAAATGTGATTTATAGCAGTAGTCTACTATCCATCTGTTCAACTTGCAATTTGCTTCAAACTAGGAAAGTAGTAGTAGAATCATTGGCATAAAACAAAATTTAATTTGCAGATGATTTATCCCCTGCAGTTATTCCGTCAAGATTGTAGACTTCACCATGCAAAACTCGCTTGGTTTGAGTACGCTTCATTGCATACCTACATGAACTTTCTAAAGCCAAATTGAAACATAGTTAGAAAAAAGGTAGGTCTTTGTACTGAGCTTATATCTAAGTTGCTTATCAAAAGGTTGCAGCATTAAATGCGATAGAATATTGTATGCATATTTTGTGATGTAAGAGTTCATGTAGAACTTCAATGAAATATTGTTATATATTGTAAATTAATTACTGATTCCCTTACAATATGCCAGCAAAATATCTACAGGTTACATATAAACAAATGTCAAAATACGTTAATAAAAATTTATAAAAATTTTAAAATAAACTTCAATTTTAAGGACACACGTTCAGAATGATCTTATAAGCAGACAGATGTATATTGATGTCATAGAGAAGTACGTTTTGGAATACATGTAGCAGGTACCAGACTCGGTCAAGAGTTTGAGAACTTAATTCGTATCCAACAATTCCTACATGTATTGTTCTTTCTTTGTTTTATATCGTACATTGAGGGAAATTTGTATACATGAGCAAAAGTTTTACCTTTGCCAATGCAAGAGAGAAGTATATTATTGTAGATAATAGTATCGGCATGTACTCCATTTTTGTGTACACTGTACCACGGTCCCTCTATCGTTGTACACTCTACGTTCAACCTCACGAGTTATACCAATTTATTAGAATTCATACAATTGAACAGTATTACTCGAGAATTGCGCCGAACAAAAACAGTAAAAAACTACGTCTTCACGTCGCAGAGAAGGCAAATCGAAAATTTACTTACCAAAGTTTAAACGATCGCCTAGATCCACGGGGATGTTATGGTGATCATTGTTCAAATCGACGAGCCGATTGATCTCCACAAGCTGATCATGACGACGATGACTTTTTTACGCGTCGTAAACATTGCCTATAGGTTTTACATACATAGTTAGCGTGTATGAAGTCGTCACGACGATGTCAAACAGCAAATTTACGCGAAATTTTGTCAAACTTATAGGGAAAAATCAGCGACAATTTACTCAGTAATTCAAAGGTCGTAACTGTCCAAAAATTGCCGCTGAGATTTGACCTTTGATTGTTTACCAATCTGACCAATCATAACGAAGTCTTCACATGATCTATGATGTCATCATGCGTGATACTATTACTTCCGGTACAAAGTCCTCGCGATCGCTGCAGTGAAACTAGCATGAAGTATAGTACAGCGGACTTCAAAAGCGTTTAAAAAGTACACTGACGGAAAGTTCATTGAAAAAACCTAGAGCGTTCGATCGACTATCCAAGCAACAGTACATTGAGAGCTCCTGTGGCCATGACTAAGTCGCGACACGATGTCAGAATATAGCAGGAATATAGTGGCGAAACCCTACGTATAGCATTCCCATATGCCGCCGTGCTACAAGTTACAACTGTGTATCGTACAAAGGTACTACAACTGTAAATCTATAGTGTGCCTTTTCGGTTTTACGGGACCCAAGTTTCAATGAAAATTGTATTCTTTGCGACAGAGTGAGATACGAAAACCAACGCATCAGTTCAACTGTGTAAACTTGTGTTCGCGTGTGTTTCTCTGTAGAGTTGAGGTTACACGTATTACGTGCACGGACATGCATCCATGGGTTGAGAACACAATAACAGTAATGAAAATGGATTTACAAGATTTATTCCCTTGTCTTAAAAACTTCAAAAGTCGGCAAATTAAGTAACTGCACTGATCAAAGTAAAAATGATGTTTTTGGAAATAATTGTCGATGAGATAATTGTAAGGTCAAATATTGTCACAGACGTGATGTAAATCCTATAATAAAAGCAAGCAATGAAATGTTATTTTTATCAATTATTATTTCCTTCGTGGACTATGGCCGATTTTCTAGAGATTTTCGTTGCTGCCATGAATTAAATTTTGAATTTTCTTACGGATTAATTTATCATTGGCTCAAAAAGTAACCTGATGGGCAAAGAAAACATTTTCATATGAATCTTTTGTGGCTGCCTATAGTGTACTCATGAAACAGCATTGTTAATCATCAGAATACCCTTTTAGCAGTTTGTAGCTCAATCGCCGCAATCACATAATAGCAGCTTTTACTGTCTATTAATTATCACACTGTGAATGAACTATTAGCACTGCAAACCCACGCTCACGTTCATACATCGCTTGGGCTTATGTCTACATCTGCAAACTTCATTTATTTTTATTTTATTTTTTTATATTTGTGATAGACAATACCGCAGCAAATATTAAGCTTTAATACTGATCGCCTCTGTGCAACTATGAACACATGTAAGTCGATCTGTCCTCTGCTACCTCCATGGTCTGATAGTCAAAATACATTAAGTGCAGAGATGCTGCTCCACTCCTATCATTTCTGTCGCTCTACGGGACAGATTTGTTGTTAGATATATCTGATCAGCCACAATTATTAGGCCACTAATGTTCCTGCAGAGATGCTGCACCATTCAAGTAATTTGCTGCCGCTCTGCCGGACAGATTTGTAACAAAGTGATCTGCCCAGCTAGCGGGGCAGATTCTGCGGGCCAGAAATCTGCCCTGGAACTCTGCAGCTTTAGTCCCAGAACAGTCCTGCCGCTCTCCTGCCAGGACCTCATTTTTGTAAGGGTGGTTGAGACATCTTCTGCACTATCGCCATATCCGTTGATTTTTTTCTTTGAGAGATATCTAATGCTTTACACGATACAAAGCGTTGCCATACATTTCGTAACCCACGATCGCTGAAACGGAACTTTTTGCCACATGAATGGCGTAAAAATCGCCAGTAACTTATCCCCACCACGCAGTAAGATTTCCATACATAGCAATCAAATCCTGTAACTCGGGCAAGATTGCCTTCCCACTCCTATCTTTGTTTGAGCCATTAGGGTGTCACAGGACGAAGGTAAACTAGAGACCTGGTTCAAGTCTGCGAATTTTCAAAAATATAATAGTTGTAAAAGTCCCTTGTGAAATTTGGTAGCAATCGAATGCGCTTTTTTTAGTCTGTGCAGCTATAGGAGTAGTGAGTTTGTTTGTGCCGGGCAAAACTTCCCTGTATCGCGTTAACCCCACTCAACGCATTTATATAATGCTACTCACACATTTCACATGAAAACAGCACACAAATCATCGCATTCCAAGCATTCACCCAACTGAAACGTTCACAAATCACGCACTTGAACCAAGTCTAGTAAACCAGTAAGTAAATCGAGAGAAAGCTGTGCACAAACACGCTTCAAACACAGTGTAAGTGTGCGGTGGTCGGCGTTGGAATGTGGGCGTGGTTTTATCTTTGAGTGTAACGCATGGTCTGATTGGTCCGCCTGATTTTCTAATTCCATCCAACTCCCTTAATGCAATATAGTGGCGGTATCCCGCACAGCGTGGTTAGTGGAAGACTCCTGTCTTTAGCTCCCATAGCCATATGTATATATGGCAATGGAAGCTATTCTTATAGGCTGGGGAAATGTCTGTATGTCTGTTATGTCTGTATGTCTGTCCGTCAACATCAAAAACTCCAAAACTGCTGTACATTTCATCTTGATATTTGGTGTGTACATGGATGATGGGCTGTAGATGAGATTTTGTTCAAATGAAGTTGTCATTGCCAAAAATATGCAAATTAAGTGAAAAAATGTATAAAAACAGTCAAAATTGAAAAAATCAATAACCACTGAGCAGATTACATGAAAAATTAGCATGTAAGTACTTTGGGCTGACATGAAATGATTGTGCACATCTTGGGTCAGTATCTTGGACTTGCTATTTTTCATGAATTTTTTTGTAATTTTCTCCCATTTTTGGTCAAAAAATCTTCTTCTCTGAAACCACAAGTCCAATTGATTTGAAACTTGGTATGGAAGTGCATAGGAGTGACCTTTCCCAAATTTGGGCAAATCGTGGTGAAATTTGCATATTTTTAGTTTACACGTCCATAGACTCCCATGTATAAGGCAGATCTCCATAGACTCCATGTATAAGGCCACGAAAAATAAAAATGTAGTTTCTCATCGTATTCATATTGCAAAAAGGATGCAGTGACACAATTTTTAGTCCCCACGGATGAAGTCAAGTGAGCTTATAGATTGGGTATTGTCCGTCTGTTCGTCCATCCGTGAGTCCATCCGTTCACGCAGATATCTCGGATATTTTGACAAAATGTCATGTGACCTTGATGACCTTTGACCTCAAATATACATATTTGTCCATAACTCAGTAACCACAAGTGCTACAGCCTTCATGTATGGTATGATGGGACACCTTATGACGCCACATATTGTACCTCATTAATTATGCGCATATCTAATTTTGAGGGAGCCAATAGAGCTAGAGGTCTGATTTTTGGTATTTATTTATTTATTTATTTATTTATTTATTTATTTATTTCGAACTCCAACTCAGATATGATACAGTAAAAAGCCATATACATCCGCACTTACAGGAGGATTTAACACAATTGGAACTATTTTGTGATTATAAGATCTTGAGCATTTTGTTATAATCTATTTAAAAATCATCAATCTAACAGTGTTTTTGTGTGAAGGCGGGGGCAAATTTCATAAATTATTGATAATTGCACAATCATCAAATACACCTCGAACAAATTTTACATTTTTGTCTAGCTTTTCGCTTGCTTAGGAAAGGAGAACCAATTAAACGTAACTGATTTGTCAATTTTGTTTAGTTTAAGTCAAAATACAAATTCCCTTTCCAAGGTTGATTTGTAGGCATTTACTGTTCTCACCAAACGATGCATGATAAAATTTTAAATTTTCGATGGGAAAATGGCCTTCTACCTCTACCTAAATTAGTTCTGCTGTAGTGTATGTTTTTTCGGTGATCTCTCTTTCAAATGATTTGGTAGATGTTAAGAAAATGTCTTGTACATTTATTTATTTCATATACAAGGAAATGAGACCTGGTAAATTTGATTAAACTACCCTTTTCTTGTAAGTGTGCTAATTAATGCTGGAAAATTTTACAAAATCACTGAATTATTTCAGCCCTTCTATTAAAAATAAACTATTTTTGGTAGATGCAAAGAAATGTAATCAATATCATCTGTCTGTTGAAACCTTAAAATATCAACAGCGGAAACCAACAGTTTTTGTCTGGAACTTTATTGGACTGTGCAGAGATGTCTTTGCAGCTTTCAGGACCACCCAAATGTGACCCTGAATCTTTCAAGGACTATCCTGGTGTGACCTTGAAACTTTCAGGGACCACCCAGATGAGTCCTTGAAACTTTTAGGGACCACCCAGATGTGACCCTAAATCTTTCAAGGACTATCCTGGTGTGACCTTGAAACTTTCAGGGACCACCAAGATGAGTCCTTGAAACTTTCAGGGACCACCCAGATGAGTCCTTGAAACTTCAGGGACCACCCAGATGTGACCCTGAATCTTTCAAGGACTATCCTGGTGTGACCTTGAAACTTTCAGGGACCACCCGGATGAGTCCTTGAAACTTTCAGGGACCACCCAGATGTGACCCTGAATCTTTCAAGGACTATCCTGGTGTGACCTTGAAACTTTCAGGGACCACCCGGATGAGACCCTGAATCTTTCAAGGACTATCCTGATGTGACCTTCGCTCTTCAGCTTGTGCATTCACAAGCATTACTTGGTAAAGCTGACAGGCAGAGGAATCACTGGAAAGATTTGGTCCAACTTCCTGCACATAAGCGTCAATATTCAGCACCTCGAAGTTAAGATTATGTAATGCCTTAACGTTATAACCCGGCTTCCTCATGGCTCCGATGTGTGACTGATCGGCCGGCGCTGAACACGTCTTTGCGTATTAATCACGCGACAAGATCTACAAGGCATGTTTTCCCTGGCATAAATGTGATGAACTGGGCAGTGGCTGAACCTTCAGTCGGTTTAAACGAGCCTCTTGACGATTGATGGCAATGTACTCGTTTGTTGAATATGCTGTCCGAGCCGACGCGACGCTGGTAAACAATTTGCATCATGGCATATTCCATTTTAATCAACAGGGACACCTAGGGCGCATCGCGCGATTGTGTAAGGTCCCGGGTAAGGTAAATGTGATCTTTCATGCTGTAAAGTTTTCCCACCGTTTAAAATACTGTGGTTGTATGTTACAGTCTTCATGATTAATTTGGAGATGTACTCGATGATGCTTTTCTCCTTAAGCGAGACACCGAATCGTACACCAAATAATATGGTCCTTGCTAATTAACATAATAAAGGTCACGGGTCACATTGTTGTGAGACTCTGCATTGTTTCAAGTCGATTGTGTAAACGACACGACGTGTATGAATTTTGTCCACTGCACTAATTCCTTCGTCGGGAAAGGTTACCGATTCTGAATGTAGGACGTCCATTACCTCAGTTATTTAATGACAGGACTACATGGAAAGCAACGGAATAGTGGATATCGCCGATGAATTTGATGTATGTTACCAAGGTCTTTGTGGAATGACAGTGCTGTTCCCGATCTCGACAATGATGTCAGCAACTGTGATCGTAGCGTGAACATGACTAGGTCTATGAGTCCTTGAATCTTTCAGGGACCAATTGAGTTGTCCCCGAATCTTTCGAGGACTATCCTAATGTGACCGTGCAACTTTCAAAGACCGCCAAAACGAGTCCTTGAAGCATTCAGGGACCACCCTGATATGTCCTGGATCTTTTAGAGACCACTCTGATGTGACCTTTAAACTTTCAAGGACCACCATGATGAGTCCTTGAAAGATTCAGGGACCACCCGGATGAGTCCTTGAAACTTTCAGGGACCAACCTGAGGTGTCCCTGAATCTTTCAAGGACTATCCTAATGTGACCTTGAAACATTGAGGGACCACCCACATGAGTCCTTGAAACTTTCGGGGACCACCCCGATGTGTCCCTTAATATTTTTTAAGAGACCACTTAGATATGACCCCTAAACATGTTTGAAATAATAAAGAACCACTCAGATATGACCCCGAAACCTTCAAATGCATCCAGGTCCTCTAAACAATACAGCAATCATGAAGTTTTGACCTTTAATCGTGACATTTTCAAGAATGTGTATCAATGAGATGAAATATCCTTAAAAAATTGTCAAAAAGGAGACATTTACAATTTTTCAATAGCAGATGGCTTTAAATAATACAATTTATTTATACTACTTTAAAATTTAGTTCGGTAATTACAGTTTTGATATTTTCACTAGAAAAATTGATAACTACTAAATGATTTGAGTAGACCCTCTCTTAGAGAGCATATTCTGTGACTTTTACTGTTCATCTTATAATCACAAAATAGTTCCAATTGTGTTATTTTAGTAAAAAATACAAATAACATGATGTTACAGGACAAGAAAGCAAGTTAAAACAAATGACATGCACAACAAGGACAAAGTAAAAAATCAAAAGCAAATGCTTTTAGCTTTTCTTTTAAAACTCGAAACAGGAATGTTAAAAATTGGTAGACATTGATAAAAACTATTATATAGCTTTGGAATGCGATTAAAAGTGAATTGCTAGTAAATTTAACTCTACCACCAGGTTCATGAAATGTCCGTTTCTGTCTAGTTGATCGCCCAGGAATGTGTAAATAAAAATTGGTTGGCAATCAAGAAGGGCATTAATTGATTTGTGAAGAAAAACAAGGTCAAAATAAGTGCGCCGTTTAGACAGCATTGGTAAATTAAACATAACACACATATCATCATATGAATAATCATCAAACCTTACATTTACAAGATAACACAAATATTTAACAAAGTTACGCTGTACAGCTTCCAGTTTGTCTGAGTACACTTTGTCAATACTATTCCAAACAACTGATGCATACTCGAGTTTAGTTCTAATGAATGTTTTGTAAACCACGAGCAATGCATCCACTGACAACCGTTTGCCAAACCTTTTTAGCATGCCAAGTAGTCTTCGAGCATCAGTGACAATTGAAACAACGTGAGTTGAAAAAGTTAACTTTGTGTCTAGTGTCACGCCTAGGTCACTGTAACTATAAACAGTCTTCAAGTTGTGAGCATCAATATTATAATCCCTCTCAATTGGCAATCTTTTCAATGAAAGACGAAGTACTACACATTTGTCATAATTAAGGTGCATTTTCCATTTCTCAGACCATGTGGACAAGTAATTGATATCTTCTTGTAACATTGAACAGTCATTAACACTACGTATTATCTTAAACAACTTCAGATCGTCTGCAAAGCCTAAGGAGCCACATTTAAAATTACCAAATATATCATTAAATAAAGAATGAAACACAGTGGTCCCAGTTGTGACCCCTGTGGAACCCCGGACTTAACTAAGACAGGGCCTGATCTACACCCTTTAACATTAACTACCTGGGATCTATTAGTTAGGTAGCTAATAAACCAGTCAAGGAGGGCGTCTTGTATTCCATACTTACTAAGTTTGTAAACTAAATATTTATGATTTACTTTGTCGAAAGCCTTGGAAAAATCTGTATATATAACATCCAACTGTCTTGTCTCATTAACAGCAATACGAGCTTCATTAAGCAAGACAGATAGATTAGATTCACATGATCGCCCAGGCAAAAAACCATGCTGTTGTTCAGACAAAACACACTTTACATGGTTATATACATGCCTTGAAATCATTTTCTCACACATTTTCGAAATATGTATATAGGGATAACTTAGCAAAACAATTTTTTTGACAAAATGTCACGTGACCTCGGTGACCTTTGACCTCAAATATACATATTTGTCCATAACTCAGTAACCACAAGTGCTACAGCCTTCATGTATGGTATGATGGGACACCTTATGACGCCACATATTGTACCTCATTAATTATGCGCATATCTAATTTTTAGCGAGCCAATAGAGCTAGAGGTCTGATTTTTGGTATATAGGGATAACTTAGCAAAACAATTTTTTTGACAAAATGTCACGTGACCTCGGTGACCTTTGACCTCAAATATACATATTTGTCCATAACTCAGTAACCACAAGTGCTACAGCCTTCATGTATGGTATGATGGGACACCTTATGACGCCACATATTGTACCTCATTAATTATGTGCATATCTAATTTTGAGCGAGCCAATTGAGCTAGAGGTCTGATTTTTGGTATATAGGGATAACTTAGCAATACAATTTTTTGACAAAATGTCACGTGACCTCGGTGACCTTTGACCTCAAATATACATATTTGTCCATAACTCAGTAACCACAAAGTGCTACAGCCTTCATGTATGGTATGATGGGACACCTTATGACGCCACATATTGTACCTCATTAATTATGCGCATATCTAATTTTGAGCGAGCCAATAGAGCTAGAGGTCTGATTTTTGGTATATAGGGATAACTTGGCAATACAATTTTTTTGACAAAATGTCACGTGACCTCGGTGACCTTTGACCTCAAATATACATATTTGTCCATAACTCAGTAACCACAAGTGCTACAGCCTTCATGTATGGTATGATGGAACACCTTATGACGCCACATATTGTACCTCATTAATTATGTGCATATCTAATTTTGAGCGAGCCAATAGAGCTAGAGGTCTGATTTTTGGTATATAGGGATAACTTAGCAAAACAATTTTTTTGACAAAATGTCACGTGACCTCGGTGACCTTTGACCTCAAATATACATATTTTTCCATAACTCGGTAACCACAAGTGCTACACCCTTCATGCTTGGTATGATTGGACACCTTATGACGCCACATTCTTCACCTCAATAATATGCGCATATCTCATTCTGAGCGAGCCAATAGAGCTGGATGTCTGATTTTTGGTAGATAGGGATAACTATAGGAGAGAAATTTTTTGACCAAATGTCATGTGACCTCGATGACCTTTTACCTAAAATATATGTTTATGTCAATAAATAAGTAACCACAAGTGCTATGTCCTTTGTATTTAGTAGGATGGGAGACCTTAGGACAACACACGCTTTACCTCATTAATTATGTAAACATCTAATTCTGGGCAAGCGAATAGAGCTACAGATCTGATTTTTTGGCATATAGGAATTAATTAGCAATATATTTTTTTTTCAAAATGTCATGTGACCTCAATGACCTTTGACCTTGATTATACATATATATGCATATTTCAGTAACACAAGTTCTGTACCGTCCAATTTTGATAGGATATTAGACCTTAAGATGTCACATCTTGTACCTCATTTATAATGCGCATATGTATTCTTGGCTGGCCAATACTGCTGGAGGTCTGATCTTTTTTCCGATTTAGAACCATAACTTAGACATGCCTCATGTGTTTCAAATTGGGAACAACGACATAGACCTATGTGCCCATAGATCTCAACATATACAGTCCAGTGATATTCTTAATGACCACATTTTCCTGCCCCATCAAGACTAATACTCCTATTACAAGTGGGGACTATGTCATTGTAAATGACTTGTTGAGTTAATGGTTGTATCACAGTATTCGATATATCTAATTCTGTATCTTTTCCATTTTATATTCTGAATAATTACATTAAACATATTTCACTGTCTCCAGTACATTTCATTTAAGTATTTTCACTTCGTGCACTTTATCCCTTTCACACATGTTCAAATATCTGACCAGAGAACAAACACTAAATAGTCCAGGATGGGAGCTACAGTGTCATTGACGCTATTTTTAAGAGATACGTCTTCTCTTCAATTATTCTCTCCTCAGCCAGGTAGGAGTATTTATCTTGATCAGCACATCATGTTGGAATGTTGTCCCTGTTATAACAGTTCTTGATGAGTGCATAACTAGTGTAAGGGATTGCCTTGTAAAATATCATGTTGATGCGGTTTCAAAATCTCTATTAGGAATAAAGCAAAGAAAAAAACGATTTGAACATATATTTTGAAAAAAATATGATTTGTTACTGATCTTATTGCTGTTAACATCAAGCATCTTGGAGGTAAGTATACATTTCTAAATCAGTGAGTTCATCGTTGTAATAAGTAAATTAGATTACGTGAGAAAGCTGGTGTGCGACAACTTTAGAAATATGGTTGGTGCACATATTGTGCACATTTATTGCATTTAAAAATATTTAAAAATATGTGATAAACTATTTCAATTGTCAAAATTCTCCTTTACATTGTATTTGTAAAGTTAACCTCATAATAATCATTTACACTTATAAAATGATAAAATGAAGGTGAAAATTTACATATTTTTATAGTATTTGATGCAGTGACAAAGTGATCCATCTATGTTACTTAAGTGCTGTTATGTAATTTAACATTTTTGAAGGCAAATCATGAAATTGTGATCTTTTCTTTCATCAAGAAAATCCATCTGTTTCCCCTGGTGAAGCATCAACCAGTCAAGCTCAGAAGGCTGTTGTGATAAAACAGGAAGGACCCTTTATGCAAGACAGGTTTTACCCAATACTTGATATTTGCTTTGTGCCTTCGTCATAATAAAGACTCAATAATAAAATAATAGTTTACCCTGGAGTATAATTGCATAGCATCAAAATGAAAACACTCTAAAAAGTCCACAAAACTACCAAATAATCATTAAAAACAATCAATTGAAGTGTAAATTAAGCCACATACGACTACCGGCAGATATGCTCATGTACAGGTGATGTACAGGTGCATCCATAGACTGTCGACAGTCCCTTGTGCCTTTTATGTTCCTTATCAGAGTGTAGTACTTTGCATATACAATGGTGTAGTGAATCGCAAGCACAGTGCTACAGGCATGGGCTTGGCTTTACCAAAAGCAGTAAGGGACATCCTGGGAAGGCATGAGGGACTTTACTCAGGGAAAACCCTGTTGTTACCTAACACAGGGAAAATGATTGACAGGTAAGCTGGTCGTGGCATGGCCAGCTGGAAACAGTACAAACGTGCAATGCAATATGGCGACTGTGAAGAAACTTTACCACGGCAAGCCTAAGAGGAACTTGGATATTCACACTGCTTTCAGAAACAAGTTCATGGTTATGCTGCCGGAAAAGATGTCTGAATTACTGTCAATGCTAGTAAGATAAGCGCTGCTTTGGACATGTGCCATCTTGCATTGTGTTTGCCTGAAAGGAGCTAAGAGATATGAAATGTTAAAGCTCTACTGAATGACATGCGTGCATTAATGGATACAGTAGACATTTTAAAGGAGGGTACGCGTCGAAGGAGCTGTGCCTGTCCAACTTTCTTGTTTACAACCAATGCATTTCATATATTATACCTAGATGCATCACGATGACAGAACTGCAACATTTAAATTTTACAATATTCATTACTAACAAACATGTTTTAGCTGTCATCAATCACCAACGTGCCATATATAAATGTTTATATCGGTCGTAGGGGTCCCTGGCAACCTTTGGGCAGTGTTCAGATGACACCCTCCCTTTATACCAAAGCAAAAATTGATTTGTTTCTGGTCACCGCCCGCATCACTTCAAAGTGTGTATATCAACTCTCTTATTTCCTGTTTATCATTGCCCTTATGGAAAAAAGGAAAAAATATCAAGTTCCACAAAAATTAACAACAAATGAAAACAATCACGTCACCGCATCATTTTTGCCACATGTCAATGAGCAGAAACAAAACCTATCATTTTTTAATCTTAAAAGGGGTTATTATCAGACTCAGGACAAGTCGACGCACTTTATGATCTTACTTGCTCTTATGAACTCTACGCAATTTTTCCCTTTGCCTCCGCCTGTTCTCGAAGTCATATCTCATGAATGATTAACAGCAACCCAAATACTGTTACAGAGGACAGTTCCTCGTTATTCTCGTTATTCTCTCCCTAATATAGCCTTGTATGTCTGAGAGACTACACCAGTTAGTGACAGAAAAGATACAAGGGACTGTCAAAAGTCTAGTGCACTCAGGGTTGGAGATGTGAATTAGTTCAAATGAACATGTCAGTGTCAAAGATATTCAAATGAGGTAAACAAGGAAAGAACTTGCAAAAGAGTAAATAGTTCACACAATTCCTGCCATTGGGTCATTGTATCTCTTTATGCAAACATGATCTATACCAAGGGGTGGACCATTTGATATCCTTGGGGGTCCTGCCAGATGTAAAAAAAAAAGCTCCAAGCAAGTGTTAATGAAAAAATCAGGCAGAGACGTTTTGACAAAAAGAAAAGGTTGGAAGTTGGACACAAGTAATGTACGATGGCCCGGATAAAAAAATTATGTACCTCATCAATCTACGGACCCCCCTCCCGATATCAAATATTCCACCCCTAATGCCTTTGCACTCACAATTAACTGCGGATAGCATATTAGTTGGTTAGGTAAGGATTTGAAATGAACAATCAAGTTCACCACAGTTATATTTCTTAAGTTAATATATCTAATATAATATCTTAATATATAACAATTTTTTTCGTAAATTTACATAAGAACAATAGTCCTGGCTGTTTTTGGCATACTAAAATAGATGTCTCATTCTGTACCGCATACGCGTATACAGTATACGTCGTCCGTTGCGACATTCAGAGGTGGCACAGTGAAGTTACAGGGTCTATTTTTGATGGATAATTCGGACCTTAATTGTACCAGAAAACAAGCAGTTTTGAAATAATCGGGACTTGCGATGACTGCAACTGTGATGAACAGTTGTGCAGAGTGTGTTGCCCGATGCAGGGAGAGCTGGACGCTGACACTACTCGTTGAATTTGACATCAAGTTTCGACGCAGTCGCCAGGAGTCATCCCATTGTTATTTTGAACTTCTTGGTTGACATTGTTAGGACACCCCGTCTGTTACAGCCCAAACTTTGGTTTAAGAATATCTATCATACTGTTACTTTGACGAAGTGTCAATTTATTTGTGTATGAACGAATACTATCTTCATTTTAGAGAGCGGTAGGATATATCGCGTCTCGACTCCCGCTACATATCAAGCAAGTTCACGGTGCGCTATGTCGCTTTAATAATTTGTGTGCATCACACCCCAATGTGCTTCTTCAGAGATGTATTTCATCATAGATCCCGACTTATTTACACCAAGAGGTGAGTTAGAGGCCCACACTTTATCTGTGTATCAAAATTCGGTCTTCGGTCTTTGAAACAAAGTGGACTGTTTCAGTTTTTCTCGAGGGTCTTGATTTAGATAGGTACGTTCAAATGCATCGACCGGGCAATTTCAAAAATGCTGGTTAAGGGGCCCGTTTTAGCATTGCTATCAGTGTATTTTAGCCTCGGTGGAATGAGCTCTCGTCCAATCAGAATGGCGTATGGTAGCATGATAATGTATATATATATATATATATATATATATATATATATATATATATATATAATATATATATATATATATATATATATATATATTTATTATTGACTTTACATTCCACCTTTTGTTTTGCCTTTGTCGTGAGCAGGGGAGTCACCCTATATATATATATATATATATATATATATATATATATATATATATATATATATATATATATATATATATATATATATATATATATATATATATATATATATATATTTAAACATTATTATAATGAATTGTTGTCATGTCAGTCGTAAGATAGGAACAATTTGAATACCGTATTTTGAATGAGGTGTGAATATATTCCAACTCTCTTTATGTATAACCAGATGTCCAGAACTGTTGTAAGAAAAATGTGGTTGTGAAATATTAGTGCATGTTACTTTCTAATACTGAATTCTCATAGAGAAAACAGAAAAGTATTAGGCACTTGTCATGGTTTTCATGTGAACTGCGGATTTTACTATGATTTAGTACACTTTCAATTTACAGACATCAACATAGTTCTGACATATATCTCTGATATATTAAAGTAGCGCACACAAAATGCGCGCTTAAAAATTGTAAAAATCCAGATATCTCTGATATATGTCTGATATATGAAAGTTATGTCGCTGAAGGGCATTCTAATTTTTCATATTTTAAAGTAACGCGTGGCATGCTGAAAAATTTAAAACATACAGATATGTCTGAGACAGATATGTCTGATATATTGAAGTTTTGCGCTTTGAGGGGGTCTGAAAAATATGTTTTTATCATTAAAGTTACGCACCCGAAGGGCACTCCGAAAAATGCAACTGAATGATGGAATTTGTGACTGGCACCATGCATTTTAAGCAAGTCTAAGCCCGGGTTGAAATTCGAAAAACACACTGACCCCAACCCCTATTGGGCATTTCAAAAACACGGTGATCCCCTCCCATCACTAAAGTCAAAAACAGGGTGAACCCCCCAATGAATCCATCCCCCCCCCCAAGCCAAAGAAACTGACCAGTCCCTTAGCTCATTTTTGAATTCTTTATTGTTTGTCGAAAGCCAGTTGCAGGCTTAGAGGTATTTGGGTGAGAAGGTGGCAAACATCTGAACTAGGTTTTTGCAGGTATGTTCAAAGATCCAGCAGCTTGGACAACGTATCGACCTGAACAACTTGTTTTCACATATCAAGATGTGAGGCACATTTTGCAGGAGTTATGGTGAAAAATCCTCTAGTTGGGTACCAAGAAGCAGAGTAGTGGTGACATCATACGTTACAAATGTTTGATCTGTGCTGCTGAAGCTGAAGGCGAAAGGGGTTGAGTCTTCACCGATTATTATCTTCGCTACACCCTGTCTTCTCCATTTTGTATACATAAATCCTCCTTTTCAAATTAAAAACTTTAAATTCAGCCAGCCAACTTTTAAACAAATTGACAATATTTGGAGAATATTACCCGTTATCGCCCGTACTTGTTTTGTATCAGCATGAAAGGCACTTGTGCTGCGTCAGACACCAGACAAAGGTGAGCGTTTCCGACAGTACATTTCACAGACATACTTTCATTGTATAAATATATGTCAAATAATTCTATTAAGGGTATGGTATCACCTACTGGTATGTCGAGTGATAATTGTTCTTTCAAAAATGGAGAACAAATACAACATGAATTTTGTTCTGAATTTGAAATTTACAGTAAATTTATTATATATAGGAAAATGGCACATTTCTGTCCTGTGATCTTTTCGGTAACTTTCTCATTTTATAAGTAAACAAGTTTAGCAAATTCAGTATTGTGATACAGTTATGTTTAATCGGGTATATTTGCTACAGTGGCCCATGCATAACAAACTCGTGTTAACAAGCTGCCAATAGAATTTTTGAGTGAATTTGCCAATTTGATAGGTTTTAAAACAATTCACAAACTCTCAGCAAATGTCATGAATACTCAGTCATCTTTGATGTTAATGCTTCATGGCCATGAACAATGCAAAGTCACACAGCAAAAGTTTATCCAGACCACAAAATGATGATTCACTTCTGCATTATAACAATTTAGCTTGGTTATTGAATCACTCTTTTGAGGGAGGGGATTTGCCAAGCGGTTCTGACTTGTGATGTATTTCCTAAGTAACTGGGTGCTGTTAGGAAAAGCCATTTAGAGCAAAGAAAGTCATGAAGTGATTATTGATGTGAAAGCCCCGAGATAAGTCTTGCCAGTCTACTGTAGCTAAAACAGCTATCAAGAGACCACCAAAAAAATTAAGACTTTTAATTATATGTTAATTGTTAATCACTTTTATTAAACATGATCTTACTGAATGTTATATACAGTATTTGATTAATTAAACTGGTCATGGACCATGGGAAGAATGAACCACATAAAAGCGTAACTGTAGAGGAGCGCGGCATTTAGTATCTCAGAAATTTTTTTAAGATACATTCATCATCTCGTTTGCACACATTACAATATGTATATTGCTTTGAATATCGATCGAATTTCCCATGCTGGTATGACATGTATGACATGCAAGGATTCAGAGTGATTGCTATAAACACATAATAACTGAGCTGAAAAATTCAGTTCAGAAGCATTAACCTCCACTAGGTACCTATATTGCAACTAATCAGAGCTGTACCTCACATTGTCAATGAGATATGTTTCAGTAGATCAATGGTCATCAAGTTTTTTTTTTACAATTTTGAAATGAATTTAAGTTGAATGTTGGTCCCTAGACAGAAGTACTCAACATGAAGCCATTATAATGTTTTTGCCTAGATTTAGATACAAGTATGCATATAATCAGCTTAACTCGCTGTTTAGGTGAAATCAACAATGCAGGGTTTTATGATTTCTCATGATACCACTGTTTCATCTGTTTTGGTACATGAAAGTGGGTTACAGCTTATCAATTACATCCTACATCTGGTACTTTTGCAGGTGTAGATCATCAGACCTCTAGCTCAAGTGATATATATATAATTACATATAACCATACTCTCTGTGCCCAAGTTCAGAGGTTGCCATAAAGCCATTATGGTGATAACCGGGAGGGCACATTGTATACATTTTGTGTGTGTGTGTGTGTGTGTATATATATATATATATATATATATATATATATATATATATATATATATATATGAAGTGAGTATGTAAATGGAAATACCCTCTAAAGGCACTCAAACAGTAAAATACTCGTGAACCTGTGTAGAAATCTCTCTTTCTGACTGTCAGTATGTCTATATGTAAAGATATCATCATGACATGTACATATCAGTTGCAATACTGCAATACACTAAGGTAAAGAATGCAACAGTGAAGTAGTTGTAATTTTATGAAATTAGTGATAATTCGTAGGTGACTACCACACAAATCAGGCTGAATTGTTAACATTGTCATAGACAGATTTCTAGGCTGCTTATTGACGGCATATTTTTGATATTTATTTATTTCCTTAGCTACATGAACTAATTAGAAGATATTAAGTTGGTATTTTCCAACCTAGCTTCACTATTCTGTATACATCAACGCTCCTATCCTGACGAGCCGGTCCTTTACATTTGACTATAGCCAACATTTTGAAACTTTGACAATTTACTACCAATATTGCCTCTACTTGTGTTGAATCAGCATGAAAGGCATCAGACACCAGACAAAGATTAATGTAACACACTGCTCAAGTGACATAACTACCGGTAGCTTACGCAATGGGCTACCGAAGGTACCCCACAACTGGGTCACTGATACGCATGTGTCAGTACAGTATCATATGGTTTAAGCCCTATTGTGATATTACAATGCGAGGAGTAGGCAATATCGGGTATTATATTATACCTTTGTCAATACCAGTGAATTTTGTGACGTCATATCCATACATATTACTGATAATGTATTCCATTATTCAGCATTGCGGCCCTACAGCGAGCAAGTTTTTTTTACGGAAAACGAAAAAAAGGACTGCGCATTTAAAAGGAGTGAAAATATCGCATAAAACCATGTAATACACAAAACTATAAATCTTGATAATGGTGCACAATATTGATAATAATATCTTACTGTACGATTTATCACATTTTTGAGTCCTCACGCACGCATTTGTCGTCTGTCTGGCTGGCGCTCAGCATGCAGTCCCCGTCCGATACGTTGGTTGTACTACTACGTTTGTTTACAACATGGTTCGCTTCGTTGCCGTATAGGTGAAACAGAACTCAGTACGTTTGCGAACTCCTAGACGATAATGGGTTTGACACATGGCATATTATGTATGTCAGTGGCCATGTAAACGATGCAAGCGTGAAAGGCTACTCGAACCAGCCGTAAATGGGCCAACAACGGCAGCTTGCTGTCATCAACCTTGACCAGAAGTTTCTACGGATATACTGTATGTACGGAGCCATTCAAAGTCTCGGTCCAAGGTCAGCTACTACCAACAATCATGACGACTGTTGACTCTCCGTTGATCTAGCATCTCGGCCACCTAATTCTGATGCACTGACTGTAATCAGAGACAACTTTCATTCATCGTTTTTTTCTCCATGTCTGTGATTTTACCTTGCCTTGTTCTCGATATCGCGACGGTACCGAAACCCTCCAGCATGTTTGTAAACTGTACCTTTCAAGCACCCATTTACGTCAAGTTCTGTCGTTCGCCGAAATAAAATAGAGGAAGCCAAGAAGCCATCAAAAATTAAATTTATAGACACAATCATTATTGAAATATAAATATTTGAATAACAATGTTGAACTCTTTTGATATCGATTACAATGAATGCTGTACTACTAGCGACATAATAATGATCGTATTGATCAGCTGATACCATGGCATGCAGCTCGCTGATCATGCTGATGTCGATGCATGAACATTCCGTTTTCTTCATCTCTGGCATTTCACCGTGTCTACTTTTTGAATGGCATGATATTTAAAGGTGATGTTTCAAGTTTATATAGACGGTAGGGATGCATTACTTTTCATTTCCTTCAAAAATACATCGTTTTTCAATTTAAAAGGAACCGTGAAAGTGCTGGTTATTTTTTGTCGTGCGTGTTTAGTGCAGTGCACTGTGCAGTGTGGAGTGCATGTAATGTACAGAGTCAGGGCCGATCATGCTGGACGACACTCACTGGCTTCAAACTCAGTTTAAATTTCCTTTTTTATTCGTTTTCTACAACTACAAATTCACTGTCATTGCCAAAACTATAAAATAATAGCAATAATGTACCCCCTCCTGGCCCATAATGGACTCAAGCAAACTTTGCACTCCATAATGTACTCGGCTTCGCCTCGTACATTATGTCGTGCAAAGTTTGCTTTCTTCCATTATGGACCGGAGGGGGTACATTATTGTTTAATTATATCATACCTGTATATTTGTACTGTAATTAGTTGAGACGTGAAAATAACTGTGCATGGTTGAGCTCCCAGCTACATAAAAATTCACTTTTTGACATTTCACGTAAGAATTGCGATTTAATGAATATTAGTGAGCATGCGTGCGTGAGTGCTTCGCGAACTCTACAACGTGTGGAGCGGTCTCAGTAAGAAAAAATGTAACAACTTAGCCGGCTATTGAACACTTTTTTGGGGGGAGTGGAGATTTAGCCGAGCGGTTCTCTCTGTGGCCTCTCCGCTAGGCGACTGATGCCGTATGTTGTGGGTTCGAACCCGATTGAAAACTAGCCGTATTTTCTACCCTGGGTTGGTAGCTCTGCTGGTGGACAGAATTGTCCCCGAGGTTATCGTTCGCCCA
Source organism: Ptychodera flava (assembly GCF_041260155.1). Classification (NCBI taxonomy): domain Eukaryota; kingdom Metazoa; phylum Hemichordata; class Enteropneusta; family Ptychoderidae; genus Ptychodera; species Ptychodera flava. The sequence continues at coordinate 456,167 of NW_027248403.1, forward strand.
GTTAAAGCAATGAATTCGTTTCTTCGCTTCGATAAAGTTTGTAAGTGCGATGTGTGATAGTGAGCATGCGTGAGTGAGTGCTTCACGAACTCTACAACGTGTGGAGCGGTCTCAGTCAGAAAAATGTAACAACTTAGCCGCCTATTGAACCACTCTTTTTTGGGAGAGGAGATTTAGCTGAGCGGTTCTCTCTGTGGCCTTTGCGCTAGGCGACTGATGCCGTATGTTTTGGGTTCGAACCCGATTGAAAACTAGCCATATTATGATATGATGGCAATAAAGCACGTCAGCAATTGTATACCACTCAATTTTGACCGGTTTACTTAGATAATTATATTCACTCGCTTCTTCTCGTGTACACATGTCGTGAACTTTTTAAAATCCTATAGAATACCATCACTGGCTGTGGTTTATTGCTTTATTACTGATTCTTCATATAACTGTGTTCACAATTTTAAAATCAATATCAATTTGAAGCTCTAATTGTTTCCTTCAACATGGGTTATTATAGGAATATCTATCGAAAGAAACATTATTTTATGAACTGCATGACACTTCAATTGAAGTCAACACCTACGTTCTTGACCATATTTCAATTAACACCATAATTAATAGGTGAATGATAATATTATTTGATTATGACCAATGTATCGATTCATTCTTGCTATGGGCAGCTATGGTACTGTGTGATCTTAGACCTTTGGGAGGTATCTTTAATTTCATTGAGTATTCATCTATTAGTCCTGCACACTGTGTATATGAACAGCAACTATATTTCAGAATACAGTATGTCCCAAATTCTATTTCCAAGATAGAAGAAGGTTATTCCTTGTACTTGGAAGCAATTACGTTAATTTAAATTTAGTTAATAAAAAACCCCGATAAAGTAGATTTCACAATGTTTAATAATTAAGCCCCACTGTGTGTCGTAATTCTACTATGAATTAACATTCAACACACTTGATACAAAACAGCTACAAATACAGTGCCTCACACAATATGCAAATAAGTCATAATTAGTGTCGTGTTCTTATAAAATCTTCATTAAAAGTGGCTCTTAACTGGATCGACTTACTTATACCTCAAAAACGTTTGTGTCTCAAGCATTTGCATAAAATATTAAGTTTCGAAATGCTATTTTCAACATAACAGTTAAGAAGATGATTATCTTGATGATCGTGATAAAGCAGAATATGAATAGGGTCCAATGCCCATTAGGCTTAAGCCACAGATAAATAAGTATTTAAATCTATTTCTCTTTTCTGCAGATCTGAAAGAGCAGTTGGTCACAGTTGAAGCGGAGAGGTTAATTCTTGACAGTCAACTGAAGGAGAAGAGGAAGGAGAATGATGTTTTGGAAGAGCAGTGTAAGGAACTGAGGCAGCAGCTTGAGAAAACTCGCAATCAATGGATTCAAGCTATGTATCAGCTTGGAAAAAAACACGACACTGAAAGCACATTGAGTAAACCCGACAATGCAGTAGAAGAAACGAGAGTGCATGAGAAACAAAACGCAATGATCAGCAAACTTCTTGAGGCAATGGAAAAGAATTATATAGCAACATCACTGTATGAAAAAGGTAAAAATAAAAATACTCTAACTTCATTAGGATATTAGCGTTTGCAAATTATTGGATTGAACAACCTGTATCTACCTATATGGTCATATACAAAATATGACAGCTGTAACTTGAAAGAGGAAATTACTAAATGCCCTAAATTAAAACTAGTATACTATACTACAGGAAATGTCAAGGAAAGGCGTAACCTAAAAAAACCATTGTAATATAAGTCGTATTGTACAACGAATCAACACACTGTGCATCCTGGTTCTTCTACATTAGCTCCATATATCCACATGTAAATTTATGTCAAAAGTTTGTTTAATTGTAGTTTAAGAATTTACAAAATTGTATTTACAGACAGTGATACTATGTAAATATGTTTACATATACTGACATAAATGTTTACAAATACTGATATAACTATCACCATTTAGAAATAGTAAAACAAATAAAAAATTATCATAGGTTCATTTATTAAGTAGTAATCATAATCCACAGTATTGAACTGTGTTTTTGTTTAAAGCCAGGGATTCACCAGATGATATGCAAAGGCACGGCAACAGCTGTACGCTGAAAGTTGTCGTAATTTCGCTAACCTCTTTAATTCCTAATTTTATTTATCAGATAACATCAAGGAGCGAAGATGTGTATTTCTCTTTGCTGCCGATGATGTAAGTTTATAAAATATCTTTAATCTTAGTTCGAAGAAATATCAAAGTCTATTAAAATTATGCTGTCCAGATGTAGATAAGAAACAAATCGATGGTAATTTACCATGTAGGGATTTGGCCAAGGGGTGCCGTACTCTGTAAGTTAAAACCCAATTGAAATTGCACAGTCTTATTTTGGTAAATGTTTGGCAGTGGTTAGGGTAACGGACTTAGTATCGGAGGATGGCGAGTTCGAGACCCGGTTCAAGTTCCGGTAGATCCACAGTAGAGGATTTACTGTCGGAGGACGGCGAGTTTGAGACTCTGACATGGTGTTGTGCCCTTGAGCAAGGCACTTTACTCCTCTGTGCTCCCTTGGGATAGTGAGTTATGCGTTTCTCATCCTGTAATTTGGCTAACGCCCGTTAGATTATGGGAAAAATAAAAAAATAAAATAAAATCCTATGTTTGTTGGCAGAAAAGTTTATTGTCTAATTCACTTTGGCCATGATTTTTAATGTAGAAGCTGCATTTGTAATGATGATAACATGACAAACAAAGAAACATTCATTTTCTGAATATTGATCATTTAACTCGTATGGTTATCGGATTTAACTAAAACCATTTTCTTGAAAAGTTACATGTTTCATTTTTGAGCGTTACATGTTTCATTCTTGAGCGTGTGCGAACTTTACATTGTGTGGACAAGTCGAACACAAAAAATGAAACAACTATTACTCGGTTATTCGACCTTTTATAAGAATGGCGGTTTGGCCGGGAAGTGTTGACTGTGATGTCTTCTTTAGGTTATTAGGCGCCATCTATTTTGAGCTTCAATATCATACAGATAGATAATTTGCTGAATTCAGTCACCAATTTCTCATTTTTGCTGTCGAACTTTGATCAAGCATATGAGAAACAGCACTGAAAAGATCGCAAATATTGGAAGTAAAGGTATTTTCAACTCTGTTGTGTAAGTTATTTCAAGCGTTCACTGAAAATGAAGCCGTACTATTTGATTAAACAGTTAAAATAAGTTATCTTAAAGGCGGAGCCTCCCTTTAAAAGGACGCGAAGCTATGGCGGCGTTCATTGTGTAAGTGGATACCAAACAGGCAACACACGGACACACGCTCCAGAAAATGCCACTTTTTAGTTTTCCCGGCCGCAAAAACGCAGACAGACTGCCAAGCGGTCAGCGCGAAGCTGCCACCGATCAAACTCTGTGGTAATATTCAAAGTCTAACGAGACCGGAAGACATTTGTTTTAGGAAATTCGAGCTTTTGTGGTGGGGAATCGATGACCGTTGGCGATTTGAACCGACCATCATTCAAACGCTTGTATAAACTCTGTTTGCAGGATTAGCAAAATGTGACAAAAGGTTGAGATCATTTTGTGTAATTCATGTTATAGAAATCAAACATCGTACTGGCCAAGTGTTTGACTGGGAGGAGAACTCCACTAATGCGAGAACCTGGGATTGAAAAGTGCGGCTTTAATATAATCCTAGTCCTTGAGACTGTTGGATAATCAATGGTGTCGCGTACTATTTTCGTTTGAAGGAAACACGTTTCTACCAATTGCCATCAGGATTTACTCTGGAGGTACCACCATTTGCTGTAGAGAAGGACAGTGAATTGGTTGTATCATGTTACCAAAAAAATAGGCCGCATCTTCAGGATTTTCAATGTTATCAGTCAGACGTACTGGACTTCAAGACAAATGATGCCAAATTCAAACGTCCTGTATATCTCTTGAGAAAGCATCTAAACATTGACCCACTTACAAGAGTACAAATCATTCTCATGAGCAAAAACGGTGACGAATGGAAGGAATTGAAAAACATTGAGGTCAGTTTCTATTTTTACATATCATGTAAAAACTCTTAAATACGTAATCCTATATATTGAATAGTTGTTTAGCTGCTGAATAGTTGATAGTATGAATTTATAGTACCAACAGACGAATTAATGTAACCTTTGCCAGTCTTTCTGCTTCCCTGTCTGCCTGTTTGTTAGTATGTACGAACGTATGTGTGTTTATCAATTTGTAATCAGTTTTTTCATTTGTGTTCCTTTGGAAATGCAGAGTAGGGATGCCAAGAATATCAGAGTGGAAGTAACACACTTCTGCAAGGCAATAGCAATATCTGAGCCATATATGGATACATTTTCAGTCGGCAAAAACTCAGAAATATTTACATGTAAAAGAGACGAACGAATCCAGCTTGAAATCCCAGAAGATGCTGTACATGATAGGCAGATATCACAGTTGAGGTACGTAGAAGGGTATTTCTATGTAAGGCTGCGGTGAAAAAAAATAGGGGGGGGGGGGCTGGATAAATCGCAATTGAAATCGTATTTGTTCAGACCTTTCAATACCCTAAAAAATTTTCAAGTCCTCCCCCGTCTGTATGATAAAAAATTTTCAAGTCCCCCTCCCCATTACCATATAGCCGTATATTTATTAGGAATGCACGTGGAATAAAAATATACAAATATTGCTTACTTCTGCACACAGATGTTAAACACTACCTCTTATCAACATGTTGTTGAGCCATACCGGTATACCTAGGGGAAGTTCTCAAATTGATTCATTTATAAATGCATCAGTGGACTTTTTGGATTCATCAGTCTAAGCTGCCTTGACTTTATCCAACTCTGGCCGGGTCAATGGCCCCAACTGAAAAGCAAACAAATGAAAATCATTAGAGAGAATGGAAATTGTGTATTTACTGGCTACATTTTACCAAATTGTTAAAAAATTGAGCACAGTGACCTACCGATTTTTTTTTCCAAAAGTACAAGACATATACAACGTTGATGCTACTTATAAATGTTTTACAAAATTGACAATACTGAAAGGTTAAAATTTTCCACCAAATTAATGTTTAATCTCAGAAATTTAGGGTGTAATAATGGCAAATTTGGTAAAAAATAAATGATTCCACTTAGTGACGCATTTTTCATTCAAATTAGAGTCTTTACTGTTCAAAGTTTTACTTTTACGCTATTGTACGATGAGATGTGAGAATTTCTCACTGCAAAAACTTGAAATGAATGGTTTTTATTTATTCATTTTAAGTGGTTTTAGAAAAAAACTGTGACTTTTCATCGTACATTTGTATAAGATCAAGCATGGTGATCCACTTTTTTCTGTAATATTTGATTGTTCGCATATGCCAGAATTCAAAAATCCATGGTAACTGTTAGTCCCTAGTCTTCCATGTTTTGTTATCTGGCTTGATCTTGTGTACATGTAAGTTCAATGTGAATTGAGTGTCCTATGAGCGAATCTCTTCTTGAACTACATCGGAGTCAGAGCTATCACTGTCAGTGCCAGTATGCTGTAGCAGGGCAGTAGCTGTATTGACTTTGTATTTTGACAATATTTTTGTTCAATTTATACAATTGTGCTCTTGTTCTACTCCCTACTGGGTAGGTAGCATGTTGAGCTGTCAAGTGTTCAGCTTGCCAACACATCCTATATGTACTGTGCATTGTATTATTGACTAATAACTTTAAGTCTGAACTCTAATTCAATTATCACTAATATTTAGACAAACTGACTTTGTTGACAATTGAATATTGTGCTTTTCAGTATGCTGTAGAAAGACATCAAGACACTGTGTTTGATAAATTGCATAGAAATATTGAACGATGTATCAACATTTGCAGCTCCTGCCCCATTACAAGGCTAACTTGTTGTTTTTACGAAAATGTACTGGCATTCATACATTTTTAGATTTTTTCGAGATGAAAGTCATAAAATGCATTAAAACGGTTCTACATTTTGTTTAATTATTACTAACATTAGAACTATTGGACGACATCAAAATGTTGGGAGCCAATATATTTCCGGTCCCCTATAGGCAGAGCAAAACCTTCAATCCCCCGACTACCCCTTAAATTTTCGAATCCCCCTGAATTCATCCAGCCCCCCCCCCCCCACCATTTTTTAATGCAGCCTAAGTGAATCCACAGAGTTTATTATAATCATCTCTGCAGTATGTATTTTCCATGGTATGGGTCGAAGGCCGGTGTTGGCACTAGACTGTCTCATCAGAATATTTACCCACCAGATTACAGTTTCAATGAGAGACAAAGGGCTATCACAACTCCATAATCATCTCACAGAGTAGAACAAAGGTGACCTGAGGGATGGCGAAAAGTGCCTTTAAGTAACATTACAACTTCACCATTGATACTTTTTACATATACTAACGCCTGTTAATCAGATGCTAAAAGCGCCACCTGTATGTATTCATGGCGAAGTGTAAATGAAGTTAGTTTGCTCACAGTATTTGGTAATGAGGGGATTATTGACAATGAACTTTCTGGTCATCATTATGGCAATGCGGTTCATGATATGCTCACTCTCAATCGCTCAATCCGATATGGACTATGGCTGACGCTTATGTCCATAGGTTGACCACAGTATCTTGCTTGTGGAGAGACTGTCACAGTGAAAGATCGATACCGTGTTTTGGCCCTGCAATAATGCAAGAGGCATTGGCACTTGAGCATGTGTACCTATACGTGTATCAACGGCATATACAGTGGTACAACGTATCTGTTGCGACTTATTTTTGACTGACTGCACTTGCGATGGTTCACATCAAACCGTACTACAGGATAAAATTTACACGGCATATTTCCATGACCTTTTTCCAAATTTTCTTGAAATCATATCTAACCTGCACTTATCGTAAGGGCATACTTCCTAACCGTAAAATACTAGTAAAAACCAGGTTTTCATCTCAGTGACGTGTGCAGGTGCGCAATTTTACTGTTGCTAAAGAGTGTCGATCGACCTTGTTCTGCTGTGAATGCTAAAACACTTCCCCGAGCATTGCATCAATAACTTGCAATGAAGTGAAGTAACATCCCCGGAAGATTTTATTTTCGATATTCGGATGCTGCACATCCTGTGCTTTTAAAAAACTTAAACATCGGTCTGACATCTATAGCCAGTGCACTCTATTTCAACGTTTTGACTTCATGGCAGATTAAGGACTTGGTGGAGTGTTAGCAAGCAATGAAGTAAATGCTCATTCTGCCGTTCACCATCATCCTTGCCCCCAAAAAACAAATAGGCAGATTATTTATTTCAACTTTTCAAATTTCCATGGGAATACGAGAAAGTGGACGCAATCAATATTTCAGATAATTTTCTGGAGCCAGGCTATGATCACATGACCCAATCATTACTTGTTTCTGAACAATATCTAGATATTATTGTAGCCTGTCATCTCTTTTGCAAAAAATAAGGAATAAAGATAGATTATTTTTACTATGTGTACACGTCAACGAGATGTTGTTTAGCAGAAGTTTGAATCCCACATACGGCAGTGGGTCAGGAATGGCTTCTGATCTGAATAAAACCTTGCATATCTTCGTTAGTTAGTAAAGGGAAAGCAACTCCACACATCGTTCATATATTGGTGGTTTTGCGTTTAATGTATAGTATTGTGTATTTTCTGTTTCACTGTCTTGTGCATAGAGCCGATAGGTACGGAGAGACACAGCGACTGTAATCTGCGTGTCAGTGCAGTCTGTACTCTAGAGTGGAGAGACTGTGTAAGACACTACGATTCTTTGACGCTATATTTTGGAAGTTTGCCAGACTTTCTTCATCAATTGCCTCAAGTTCAACTTCAGTGGATAAATTGTATAGTATATTTGCAGATTGTATGTATTCCTATGTTGTCCCACTGGAAGTTTGTTCTTTCATTCTGGAAGCTATCTCATTTTGTTCTACTGTGTTCAAGGTCGTGTTCGTATTGTGTTTACTGGATTGAGAGAAAGATATATGTGATCGTCAACCTGTTTAATGTTGTGCGTTTCGTCAAAATGCAGGAATTGTTTCTGTGTTTATAAGTTGTCTGTTGTAATCTTTGTATGAAGTCGGTGGTTGACGAGTTATTTTGACGCTTCCTTATTAGTGGTAGAATTTCATTCATCTTCCTTTATCTAACGGTTTGATTGGTATCTCACCGTTTTCTGATAGTGTTCTTGATCACATGCCTTAGACATAAGACTGTATTTTATCCTGTGTTTTGGAAGGTGAAATTCAGATTAATTTAAGGGTGCTATGTGTATTGATTTTCATTTGGGTTTGTGCTCTTGTAATGCGACATTTTTGTTGACGTAATATGTTTATTTTGTTCTCTATTTCTTTGCCCTCTTATAATGTTGACCCCTTCTATTTATTTTGTAATTTTATGTGTAATTTTAGTGTACATTTTTAGTGTCGAGGCATGGCACAGTATTGATATGGTAACTCTCCCTTTTGAATATGTGTTGGCCTTTAAAAAGGCCGTTTAGTATTGTGATCCTTGTTTGGCCCATGCTGTATCCAGTTATGTACGTTGTTCACAACGTTTACTGTTGCTGGAATATTGTGTGGTTTCTTGTCGATTCATTGTGCGGCCTAGGATCTTGTCTTGCTGTTTTTCACTCACCTATGTTCAGGGACGTCTTCCATCTCTGGTGCAGGTCTTTTATTGTTCGTCTTCGTGTAAGCTTATGTTCTATTCGTTGTCGGAGAGAGTTGGGTTACCATTGTTGTCTCTTAACACGAAATACTAACCGTTACGTTTTTGTTATCTTGTTTGTATGGAGGGGTGGTGTTGGCGCTCGGTAACCATAGCCGCGACGGGGTATGTGCCGCTAGGGACCACGCTTCTCTAGATAAAAATCGCTCTGCATTTTAATGATTTTGAATGAATGTGTCTGTGGGACTATTGGAGCTGCACAGTAAAATGCCGGCGTTTTGTCAAGCAACTACGCGGTTCCATTTTTTATCCATGACGTAATTAAGCCCACTGCAGCACTGAAAATTCCGTGAACTTGATTTGTTTGAAGTCCCGTCAGCGTGGCTAAACTTGGCTGACGTACAGCTCCCGTACTTTAAATAATGATTCTACATATTAAAATCAGACTTGTTATCCAAAGACTCGTGGTGTTGAAAGGTCAAATTAGACGTTGCCAGATTAAAAACATTGTCCCGAAATCGTTTGCTGAACGTGACACTCTATGCGATGATCGTTTTTTGGACGTACGTAGGATTCTATCCATGTGATGACGACATCGAGTTCGCGAACCCTGTGACGTATTTGATTTGCATAATTGATGTCCACTCCACCTGCCCGAAAGTCAGCAACATTGCATTGCATTGACCATTAAAGTACAGTGCGACTTTTACCGTACATATTTTTTTAATATCAACATCGAGCTTTGATGTCTCACATACATATTTCTGTCATAAAATCGATACTTGACGCGATGTTCGGTCTGTAAAATCACCAATGTATGTCGGAAATTTGTGACTTCATTTCTCAACACTTTTTATTACTGACGCGTCATGTATCTGGGCACGCTGGGTTCCCGTTTGTGAAATCGCCGAAACTTTACTCGACAAATATCGGCAATTCATGACTAATCTAACATCGATGCTAGATCATTTAACCATTACGTGTACACTCCCTCTGTTAAGACGTCCATCTTTTACATCTGATCATATATCCTCTGCAATTTGAGGATACCCATAAACAATGAAATGACTGCAATGAAATGACATGCCTCTATTTTTTACGTCCATGATTTTAGCTATGTACGCCGGTATGTCAACTCGCTGATAGAAGATTGCACTCGTAGCGAGAACGCAAAGCAGAATGGCTTCTGCGAACTGTGCGCGTAACTTTTTGCACAGATTTGGATTGAGAAGTGCCGACTCACACAACATGCTCACACAGTCGCATTTTCTAGAGAACTAAAAATTTACTTACTTAACGCAACATTTTCATGGTTGCCAAGCAACTTGTGGCCATGACCCATTTTGAGCTAATGTTCAACGGTAACAGCTCTCTTGGGAATTCCGATACTGATTACAAGTCAGACACTGCCAGGTGGCCATGCATGAGGCCTGTTCTCTTTCATTCACTCAGTTTCCAAATGGCTGACCACAAAAATCATAAGACTTCAAAACAATAGCTTACTAATGACGTACTAAGCACCGCGGTTTTCCGCAGTCTCATTATGCATGCAAGCTCATTAAAAGCTGCTAACTGCCTTACTGCCGGTCCCTCCAGGGTTAGAGGTATACCGCGGGAGGTATTGGCGGTACCGCCTATTTGAAAATGACTTCTTCCCTAAGTTGTCAGTTGTAAACTTTGTTTGAAAATGTTGGTTGACGAGTTATTTTGACGCTTCCTTATTATGTAATCATTAGTGTATACAATGTCAATCCGCTTCCTCTATCTAACGGTTTGATTGGTATCTCACCGTTTTTGATGGTGTTCTTCATATCATGCCTTCGACATGAGATGTGTTCTATTCTGTGTTTTGGAAGGGGATATTGAGATGAATTCGAGGCTGCTGTGTGTATCGATGTTCATTTTGGTTTGTGCCCGTGTAATGCGACATATTTGTTGATGTTATGTGCACTATTTTGTTCTCTGTTTCTGTGCGGCTGGTTATACTGTTACCGCCCGTCTTTATTTTGTAATTTATGTGTAATTTTAGTGTACAATTTTGGTGTTGAGGCATGGCACAGTGTTGATACGGTAACTCTCCCTTTTGAGTTTGTGTTGGCCTTTAAAAAGGCCGTTTGGTATTGCGATCCTTGTTTGGCCCATGCTGTATCCAGTTATGTACGTTGTTCACAACGTTTACTGTTGCTGGAATATTGTGTGGTTTCTTGTCGATTCATTGTACGGGCTAGGATCTTGTCTTGCTGATCTTCGCTCACTACAGTCACATGAGGTCTACTCCGCTACTGAGCACTGTAATTGGCTGTTATTTGTGTATTCCGATTAGTGTATTTTTTGTGATTTCAGAATCTAGTGTTTTAGATTAGCGTTATTGGGTTTTGATCTGCAGAAATTGATGTTATTATTTTCTGTGGATCGAGCTGTGTATTGCCTAATCCGTACATGTTGTTGGGACAGTTAGTGTTACGCTTGAAATGTATATGACGATGGATACCTAAAAAGGTATTCTCGTGTTATGTAAGCTTTCGACTTAAACCTACAGAGCAGAGATAAGTAAAAGTCATAGTTAGTAAAGGGAAAGCAACTCCACACATCATTCATATATTGGTGGTTTTGCGTTTAATGTATAGTATTGTGTATTTTCTGTTTCACTGTCTTGTGTATAGAGGCGATAGGTACGGAGAGACACAGCGACTGTAATCTGCGTGTCAGCAGTCTGTACTCTAGAGTGGAGAGACTGTGTAAGGCACTATGATTCTTTGACGCTATGTTTTGGAAGTTTGCCAGACTTTCTTCATCAATTGCCTCAAGTTCAACTTCAGTGGATACATTGTGTGGTATATTTGCAGATTGTATGTATTCCTATGTTGTCCCACTGGAGTTTGTTCTTTCATTCTGGAAGCTATCTCATTTTGTTCTACTGTGTTCAAGGTCGTGTTCGTATTGTGTTTACTGGATTGAGAGAAAGATATATGTGATCGTCAACCTGTTTAATGTTGTGCGTTTCTGTCAAAATGCAGGAATTGTTTCTGTGTTTATAAGTTGTCTGTTGTAATCTTTGTATGAAGTCGGTGGTTGACGAGTTATTTTGGCGCTTCCTTATTAGTGTATAGAATTTCATTCATCTTCCTTTATCTAACGGTTTGATTGGTATCTCACCGTTTTCTGATAGTGTTCTTGATCACATGCCTTAGACATAGACTGTATTTTATCCTGTGTTTTGGAAGGTGAAATTCAGATTAATTTAAGGGTGCTATGTGTATTGATTTTCATTTGGGTTTGTGCTCTTGTAATGCGACATTTTTGTTGACGTAATATGTTTATTTTGTTCTCTATTTCTTTGCCCTCTTATAATGTTGACCCCTTCTATTTATTTTGTAATTTTATGTGTAATTTTAGTGTACATTTTTAGTGTCGAGGCATGGCACAGTATTGATATGGTAACTCTCCCTTTTGAATATGTGTTGGCCTTTAAAAAGGCCGTTTAGTATTGTGATCCTTGTTTGGCCCATGCTGTATCCAGTTATGTACGTTGTTCACAACGTTTACTGTTGCTGGAATATTGTGTGGTTTCTTGTCGATTCATTGTGCGGCCTAGGATCTTGTCTTGCTGTTTTTCACTCACCTATGTTCAGGGACGTCTTCCATCTCTGGTGCAGGTCTTTTATTGTTCGTCTTCGTGTAAGCTTATGTTCTATTCGTTGTCGGAGAGAGTTGGGTTACCATTATGTCTCTTAACACGAAATACTAACCGTTACGTTTTTGTTATCTTGTTTGTATGGAGGGTGTGTTGGCGCTCGGTAACCATAGCCGCGACGGGGTATGTGCCGCTAGGGACCACGCTTCTCTAGATAAAAATCGCTCTGCATTTTAATGATTTTGAATGAATGTGTCTGTGGACTATTGGAGCTGCACAGTAAAATGCCGGCGTTTTGTCAAGCAACGACGCGGTGCCATTTTTCTATATCCATGTCTGTACGTAATTAAGCCCACTGCAGCACTTAAAATTCCGTGAACTTGATTTGTTTGAAGTCCCGTCAGCGTGGCTAAACTTGGCTGACGTACAGCTCCCGTACTTTAAATAATGATTCTACATATTAAAATCAGACTTGTTATCCAAAGACTCGTGGTGTTGAAAGGTCCAAATTAGACGTTGCCAGATTAAAAACATTGTCCCGAAATCGTTTACTGAACGTGACACTCTATGCGATGATCGTTTTTTGGACGTACGTAGGATTCTATCCATGTGATGACGACATCGAGTTCGCGAACCCTGTGACGTATTTGATTTGCATAATTGATGTCCACCTCCACCTGCCCGAAAGTCAGCAACATTGCATTGCATTGACCATTAAAGTACAGTGCGACTTTTACCGTACATATTTTTTTAATATCAGCATCAAGCTTTGATGTCTCACATACATATTTCTGTCATAAAATCGATACTTGACGCGATGTTTGGTCTGTAAAATCACCAATGTATGTCAGAAATGTGTGACTTCATTTCTCAACATTTTTTATTACTGACGCATCATGTATCTGGGCAAGCTGGGTTCATGAAATCGCCGAAACTGTACTCGACAAATATCGGCAATTCATGACTCACCTAACATCGATGCTAGATCATTTAACCATGAAGTGTACACTCCCTCTGTTAAGACGTCCATCTTTTACATCTGACCATATTTCCTCTGCAATTTGAGGATACCCATAAACAATACTGCAATGAAATGACATGCCCCTATTTTTACGTCCATGATTTTCTATGTACGCCGGTATGTCAACTCGCTGATAGAAGATTGCACTCGTAGCGAGAATGCAAAGCAGAATGGCTTCTGCGAACTGTGCGCGTACCTTTTGCACAGATTTGGATTGAGAAGTGCCGACTCACACAACATGCTCACACAGTCGCATTTTCTAGAGAACTAAAAATTTACTTACTTAACGCAACATTTTCATGGTTGCCAAGCAACTTGTGGCCATGACCCAATTCTGAGCTAATGTTCAACGGCAACAGCTCTCTTGGGAATTCCGATACTGATTACAAGTCAGACACTGCCAGGTGGCCATGCATGAGGCCTGTTCTCTTTCATTCACTCAGTTTCCAAATGGCTGACCACAAAAATCATGACTTCAAAACAATAGCTTACTAATGACGTACTAAGCACCGCGGTTTTCCGCAGTCTCATTATGCATGCAAGCTCATTAAAAGCTGCTAACTGCCTTACCGCCGGTCCCTCCAGGGTTAGAGGTATACCGCGGGAGGTATTGGCGGTACCGCCTATTTGAAAATGACCTCTTCCCTAAGTTGTCAGTTGTAAACTTTGTTTGAAAATGTTGGTTGACGAGTTATTTTTGACGCTTCCTTATTATGTAATCATTAGTGTATACAATGTCAATCCGCTTCCTCTATCTAACGGTTTGATTGGTATCTCACCGTTTTCTGATAGTGTTCTTCATGACATGCCTTCGACATGAGATGTGTTCTATTCTGTGTTTTGGAAGGGGATATTGAGATGAATTCGAGGCTGCTGTGTGTATCAATGTTCATTTTGGTTTGTGCCCGTGTAATGCGACATATTTGTTGATGTTATGTGCACTATTTTGTTCTCTGTTTCTGTGCCGGCTTATACTGTTACCGCCCGTCTTTATTTTGTAATTTTATGTGTAATTTTAGTGTACATTTTTGGTGTTGAGGCATGGCACAGTGTTGATACGGTAACTCTCCCTTTTGAGTTTGTGTTGGCCTTTAAAAAGGCCATTTGGTATCGCGATCCTTGTTTGGCCCATGCTGTATCCAGTTATGTAAGTTGTTCACAACATTTACTGTTGCTGGAATATTGTGTGGTTTCTTGTCGATTCATTGTACGGGCTAGGATCTTGTCTTGCTGATCTTCGCTCACTACAGTCACATGAGGTCTACTCCGCTACTGAGCACTGTAATTGGCTGTTATTTGTGTATTCCGATTAGTGTATTTTTTGTGAGTTCAGAATCTGGTGTTTTAGATTAGCGTTATTGGGTTTTGATCTGCAGAAATTGATGACAGAAATTGATGACAGACTTTCTTTATCAATTGCCTCAAGTTCAACTTCAGTGGATACATTGTGTAGTATATTTGCAGATTGTATGTATTCCTATGTTGTCCCACTGGAAGTTTGTTCTTTCATTCTGGAAGCTATCTCATTTTGTTCTACTGTGTTCAAGGTCGTGTTCGTATTGTGTTTACTGCATTGAGAGAAAAAATATATGTGATCGTCAACCTGTTTAATGTTGTGCGTTTCTGTCAAAATGCAGGAATTGTTTCTGTGTTTATAAGTTGTCTGTTGTAATCTTTGTATGAAGTCGGTGGTTGACGAGTTATTTTTGACGCTTCCTTATTAGTGTGTAGAATTTCATTCATCTTCCTTTATCTAACGGTTTGATTGGTATCTCACCGTTTTCTGATAGTGTTCTTGATCACATGCCTTAGACATAGACTGTATTTTATCCTGTGTTTTGGAAGGTGAAATTCAGATTAATTTAAGGGTGCTATGTGTATTGATTTTCATTTGGGTTTGTGCTCTTGTAATGCGACATTTTTGTTGACGTAATATGTTTATTTTGTTCTCTATTTCTTTGCCCTCCTTTAATGTTACCGCCCGTCTTTATTTTGTAATTTTATGTGTAATTTTAGTGTAAAATTTTGGTGTTGAGGCATGGCACAGTGTTGATACGGTAACTCTCCCTTTTGAATATGTGTTGGCCTTTAAAAAGGCCGTTTAGTATTGTGATCCTTGTTTGGCCCATGCTGTATCCAGTTATGTACGTTGTTCACAACGTTTACTGTTGCTGGAATGTTGTGTGGTTTCTTGTCGATTCATTGTACGGGCTAGGATCTTGTCTTGCTGATCTTCGCTCACTACAGTCACATGAGGTCTACTCCGCTACTGAGCACTGTAATTGGCTGTTATTTGTGTATTCCGATTAGTGTATTTTTTGTGAGTCCAGAATCTGGTGTTTTAGATTAGCGTTATTGGGTTTTGATCTGCAGAAATTGATGTTATTATTTTCTGTGGATCGAGCTGTGTATTGCCTAATCCGTACATGTTGTTGGGACAGTTAGTGTTACGCTTGAAATGTATATGACGATGGATACCTAAAAAGGTATTCTCGTGTATGTAAGCTTTCGACTTAAACCTACAGACAGAGATAAGTAAAAGTCATAGTTAGTAAAGGGAAAGCAACTCCACACATCGTTCATATATTGGTGGTTTTGCGTTTAATGTATAGTATTGTGTATTTTCTGTTTCACTGTCTTGTGTATAGAGCCGATTAGGTACGGAGAGACACAGCGGCTGTAATCTGCGTGTCAGTGCAGTCTGTACTCTAGAGTGGAGAGACTGTGTAAGGCACTATGATTCTTTGACGCTATGTTTTGAAGTTTGCCAGACTTTCTTCATCAATTGCCTCAAGTTCAACTTCAGTGGATACATTGTGTGGTATATTTGCAGATTGTATGTATTCCTATGTTGTCCCACTGGAAGTTTGTTCTTTCATTCTGGAAGCTATCTCATTTTGTTCTACTGTGTTCAAGGTCGTGTTCGTATTGTGTTTACTGGATTGAGAGAAAGATATATGTGATCGTCAACCTGTTTAATGTTGTGCGTTTCTGTCAAAATGCAGGAATTGTTTCTGTGTTTATAAGTTGTCTGTTGTAATCTTTGTATGAAGTCGGTGGTTGACGAGTTATTTTTGACGCTTCCTTATTAGTGTGTAGAATTTCATTCATCTTCCTTTATCTAACGGTTTGATTGGTATCTCACCGTTTTCTGATAGTGTTCTTGATCACATGCCTTAGACATAGACTGTATTTTATCCTGTGTTTTGGAAGGTGAAATTCAGATGAATTTAAGGCTGCTATGTGTATTGATTTTCATTTGGGTTTGTGCTCTTGTAATGCGACATTTTTGTTGACGTAATATGTTTATTTTGTTCTCTATTTCTTTGCCCTCTTATAATGTTGACCCCTTCTATTTATTTTGTAATTTTATGTGTAATTTTAGTGTACATTTTTAGTGTCGAGGCATGGCACAGTATTGATATGGTAACTCTCCCTTTTGAATATGTGTTGGCCTTTAAAAAGGCCGTTTAGTATTGTGATCCTTGTTTGGCCCATGCTGTATCCAGTTATGTACGTTGTTCACAACGTTTACTGTTGCTGGAATATTGTGTGGTTTCTTGTCGATTCATTGTGCGGCCTAGGATCTTGTCTTGCTGTTTTTCACTCACCTATGTTCAGGGACGTCTTCCATCTCTGGTGCAGGTCTTTTATTGTTCGTCTTCGTGTAAGCTTATGTTCTATTCGTTGTCGGAGAGAGTTGGGTTACCATTGTTGTCTCTTAACACGAAATACTAACCGTTACGTTTTTGTTATCTTGTTTGTATGGAGGATGGTGTTGGCTCTTGTTCCCGCCTTAATGTTGATTGGTTAGTTTTCTTTCAAGTCGCATTTGAATGGCTGTTAACTGAGCACTGTAATTGGCTGTTTTTGTGTATTCTGATTAGTGCAATTTTTGTGATTTCAGAATCTTGTGTTTTAGAATAGCGTTATTAAGTTTTGTTCTGCAGAAATTGATGTTTGTATTTTCTGTGGATTGAGCTGTGTATTGCCTAATCCGTACATGATTGTTGGGACAGCTAGTGTTACGCTTATGTACCCTATATGACGATGGATACCTAAAAAGGTATTCTCGTGTATGTAAGCTTTCGACTTAAGCCTGCAGAGCAGGGATAAGTAAGAGTCATAGTTAGTAAAGGGAAAGCAACTCCACACATCGTTCATATATTAGTGATTTGCGTTTAATGTATAGTAGTGGTTTTTTTTGTTTCACTGTCTTGTGTATAGAACCAATTAGGCACGGCGTGACACAGCTGTAATCTGCGTGTCAGTGCAGACTGTACTCCAGAGTGGAGAGACTGCGTACGACTCTGCGATCCTTTAACGCTATGTTTCGAAAGTTTGCCAGACTTTTGTCATCAGTCGCCTCAAGTTCATCTTCAGTGGATAAAATGTGTGGTATATCGGAAGATTGTATGTATTCCTATATTGTCCCACTGAAAGTATGTTCTTTTTATTTCTGGAAGCTAGGATATCTCATTTTGATCAATTGTGTTCAAGGTCGTGTTCGTATCGTGTTTACCAGATTGAGAAATCAATAGATAGATGTGGTCGTCAACATGTTTAATGTTGTGCTGTCAAAATGTTGTATTTTTTCTGTGTTATAAGTTGTCAGTTGTAAACTTTGTTTGAAATCATTGGTTGACGAGTTATTTTTGACGCTTCCTTATTATGTAATCATTAGTGTATACAATGTCATTCCACTTCCTTTATCTAACGGTTTGATTGGTATCTCACCGTTTTCTGATAGTGTTCTTCATGACATGCCTTCGACATGAGATGTGTTCTATTCTGTGTTTTGGAAGGGGATATTGAGATGAATTCGAGGCTGCTGTGTGTATCGATGTTCATTTTGGTTTGTGCCTGTGTAATGCGACATATTTGTTGATGTTATGTGCACTATTTTGTTCTCTGTTTTTGTGCCGGCTTATACAGTTACCGCCCGTCTTTATTTTGTAATTTTTATTTGTAATTTTAGTGTACAATTTTGGTGTTGAGGCATGGCACAGTGTTGATACGGTAACTCTCCCTTTTGAGTTTGTGTTGGCCTTTAAAAAGGCCGTTTGGTATTGCGATCCTTGTTTGGCCCATGCTGTATCCAGTTATGTACGTTGTTCACAACGTTTACTGTTGCTGGAATGTTGTGTGGTTTCTTGTCGATTCATTGTACGGCCTAGGATCTTGTCTTGCTGATCTTCGCTCACTACAGTCACATGAGGTCTACTCCGCTCCGCGTCTATGCGCCCAATAGACGTGTCCGTCTTCTTCTCAGGCACATGCACACACGTCCATGGCAGAGCGGAACAGACCACCGGTGACCGTGCACTCACCTATGTTCAGGACGTCTTCCATCTCCAGTGCAGATCTTTTACTGTTCGTCTTCGTGTAGTCATATGTTCTATTCGTTGTGGGAGGGAGACTGCAGAGATTACCGTTGGTGTATCTTAATATGAAATACTAACCTTTACGTTTTTGTTATCTTGTGTGTATGGAGGGTGTTGTTTACTCTTGTTTCCTCCTTCATGTTGATTGGTTAGTTTTCTTTCGAGTCGCATTTCACCATGGCTAAAACAACAATTTACATGAAACAGCCAAACAGGATATACACTTATATTATACACGATATCATACATAAAACGCAAACAACCCAAATATGAACGTTGTGTGGAGTTGCTTTCCCTTTACTACCTATGCCTAATCGGTTCTATACACAAGACAGTGAAACAAAAAAATACACACTACTATACATTAAACGCAAATCACCAATATATGAACGATGTGTGGAGTTGCTTTCCCTTTACTAACTATGACTCTTACTTATTCCTGCTCTGTAGGTTTAAGTCGAAAGCTTACGTACACGAGAATACCTTTTTTGGTATCCATCGTCATATATACATAAGCGTAACACTAGCTGTCCCAACAATCATGTACGGATTAGGCAATACACAGCTCAATCCACAGAAAATACAAACATCAATTTCTGCAGAACAAAACTCAATAACGCTATTCTAAAACACAAGATTCTGAAATCACAAAAATTGCACTTATCAGAATACACAAAAACAGCCAATTACAGTGCTCAGTTAACAGCCATTCAAATGCGACTTAAAGAAAACTAACCAATCAATATTAAGGCGGGAACAAGAGCCAACACCACCCTCCGTACGAACAAGATAACAAAAACGTAACGGTTAGTATTTCGTGTTAAGAGACAGCAATGGTAACCCAACTCTCTCCGACAACGAATAGAACATAAGCCTACACGAAGACGAACAGAAAAGACCTGCACTATAGATGGAAGACGTCCCTGAACATAGGTGAGTGTAAAACAGCAAGACAAGATCCTAGGCCGTACAATGAATCGACAAGAAACCACACACATTCCAGCAACAGTAAACGTTGTGAACAACGTACATAACTGGATACAGCACGGGCCAAAATAAGGATCACAATACTAAACGGCCTTTTTGAAGGCCAACACATGTTCAAAAGGGAGAGTTACCATATCAATACTGTGCCATGCCTCGACACTAAAAATGTACACTAAAATTACACATAAAATTACAAAATAAATAGAAGGGGTCAACATCATAAGAGGGCACAGAAATAGAGAACAAAATAAACATATTACGCCAACAAAAATGTCGCATTACAAGAGCACAAACCAAAATGAAAATCAATACACATAGCAGCCTCAAATTCATCTGAATTTCACCTTCCAAAACACAGGATAAAATACATTCTATGTCTAAGGCATGTGATCAAGAACACTATCAGAAAACGGTGAGATACCAATCAAACCGTTAGATAAAGGAAGAGGAATGAAATTCTACACAGTAATAAGGAAGCGTCAAAATAACTCGTCAACCACCGACTTCATACAAAGATTACAGCAGACAACATATAAACACAGAAACAATTCCTGCATTTTGACAGAAACGCACAATATTAAACAGGTTGACGATCACATATACTTTCTCTCAATCTAGTAAACACAATACGAACACGACCTTGAACACAGTAGAACAAAATGAGATATCCTAGCTTCCAGAATGAAAGAACAAACTTCCAGTGGGACAACATAGGAAAACATACAATCTGCAAATATTAAGTTATCCACTGAAGTTGAACTTGAGGCAATTGACGAAGAAAGTCTGGCAAACTTCCAAAATATAGCGTCAAAGAATCGTAGTGTCTTACACAGTCTCTCCACTCTGGAGTACAGTATGCACTGACACGCAGATTACAGCCGCTGTGTCTCTCCGTGCCTAATCGGCTCTATACACAAGACAGTGAAACAGAAAATACACACTACTACACATTAAACGCAAAATCACCAATATATGAACGATGTGTGGAGTTGCTTTCCCTTTACTAACTAAGCAGAGTCTTAATGTTGTTTAGCAGAAGTTTTGAATCCTACATAAGGCAGTGGGTCAGGAATGGCTTCTGATCTGAATAAAACCTTGTGTATCTTCAGAAAAGCAGTGTTTCACACTAGCGAGATCATCTTTGACGAGAATAGGCAAACCCGAAGTTGACCACGCAATGCATTTCGCATTACCTTTTCTCGCTGTGATTGTCATTCCGAGTTTTTTTCAGAAAGGAACAACCTATAAAACCTTTCGACCAGTATTTTTCCATTTCCGTAACTAATGAAATAGCATAAGGTAAACCGACAGAGAGGATAGATTCTCTGTGTGACAGGGACTGTGTATGTAGAGACACAGTACCTCTATCCACCGTAGGGGACAGTGGAGAAAGGAAGCGATCATTGTTCGCCGTGTTCGTTCAATGAAGTTTTAACATCGAAGGCGACGCTAAACCAACAGAATTAAAATACCGCGATTAGTGTGGAGGATACCGTCAATCGTTTTAATGGCTCAGTAACGTCATGGCTCCAGTCGTAAGCCTCTATGAGGACGACGTCGTACCTGGCGATCCCGGTTGGCGATAAACCTGAAATATACACCTCAACGAAAGTTCAACTTAATAAATGAGTACCGTATAATCTTCTGGAAAGCGACATAGAAGGCACAAGCATAAAGTCATTCGAAGAACAACGATAAATTTCCTTCATCACACAAATTATTCCGTCGTTTCTCGATCAGAATCAAACCTAAAGCGTAAGGCTGTAGTAAAAACATAAGCTGTCGACCTGTAGCCTTAACTCTGCAGTGCAGCGCTGTAGCGATGTATTTCGAAAGTTGACTCTGACAACACTCACAACAGAACAGAGTTCCCATCAAGTAACAAAATTGGGATGTACCTAAGGGTGATATACGCGTAACCGCAAACATCAAAGTCCGTAAGACGAAAAATTGACGACTGTAATAACCGCCGGTGAAGACCGGTGATGGCAGTGCCCACTGCTACAAAGCGTAAATTCTGTGTGTCATCGATCTGAATCTTTCGGGCCCGCCAAGGTCGTAAACTTGTGTTATTTTAAAATCCACAGCATCTCTAAGAATGATAACTACTGTTTCGATCGTGTCGTTGCATTAGCTTCATAAATATGATTGTAAATATTCAAAATAACTCAAAATACTATGGTTATCCGTCGATACGCGGTATCCGTCGATAGCGCGGTGAAAGCTATGTCCGCCGATGGCAGACTTCCCTTGGTATCGGTCCAGCGCGAGACAATGATTGACACGCCCACGTGACCGAATACGTAATCTATGTCTGATTGGTGGAGATACCATTCCATGTATCAAAAGTTCAACTTAATCTGATATATGAATGAAAGTACATACCTGTAATCATTCGCATATCTCCTGGGTGACGGGCCACTTTACTCATTAAATGAAAATAATCCGCGTAAATAAAACACAAAATCGCGATAAAAATCATGCAATTTTTTACAATAATATCGATCAATGCGCATCAAAGATAAATACGAAGACTGTTCATGTGGTAATATATTTCGGCTCGAAGTTGTACAGCTCCACAAAAAAAACACTCGTCTACGATGACGTCAAATAGAGAAAAATACCATGGGATTATATATATATATATATATATATATATATATATATATATATATATATATATATATATATAATATGGCCGTGTGGCGGCCATTTTATTGCGATTTCTTGATGTTTTTGAACCATAACTCAACTATCCCTGAACAGATTTCGTTCAATGTTACGGTAGAGTACTATGGCATATTTATGCAAGTCAATTTTTTTTGGATATGATCCAATATGGCCACCGGGCGGCTATTGTGTTGCAATTTGTTCATGTTTTTGAACCATAACTCAACTATCCCTGAACAGATTCCATTCAAACTTGGCACACAGACATTGTATTGTAGTGTGCATAATCGCAATCATACCAATCCATAATCAATTAACACTAGGCCACAATTTGTAAGACAATAGTTGTAAACATAGACACAAAACAGCACAGAACAAACAGTAAATAGACAGTACATAAACAAAGTCAAATTCATGAAAGAAAGATATATGGACCTCTGGCCAAAAGACCAAGAAGTGATGTCAGGTGTTTTGAAAATAGTAAGCGCATGTGGCACCCGCCATATATCAATCTTTAAGTCAGATAGGTAGTGGTCACTTACTAAGGCCCCATGTCACCGATTCCATCAGTGATCATTTGTCGAAGAGAGATATTATATTTATCTACCAGCTTGCGATACCTGCCAAAAAAGCGTTTGTAATGTAGAGACAAGTCTTGCTCTGGTGTAACCTTGATTTAACAGTTTGTAAGAGAGATGGCCATGTCTCTCTACAAAATCACCATATGAAATGCATGCTCTTGCATATCGAATAAGCTGGGAAATGTATACCCCATAAGCAGGTGAGAGTGAAGTATTACTGATGAGGTGTGGAAAATTGATTATACTAAAGTTGAAATCATCTCTCTTGTCATATAGCCTAGTAGAAGAGGCCGTTTCTGTAGTTTCTTTAATCTCCAATTCTGGAGGATTGATCATAGCGAGATATTTACTGAATTCAGAGTTATTCGATGAAATAACATCGTCTATGTATCTAAATGCAAGGTTGAAAGTACGAGCTACAGAGACCTTTTTCTACTTGAAAAGGTTCTGGATAAATTTCTGCCTCGTATGAGAACACAAATAAGTCGGCAAGTAAGGGAGCACAGTTAGTGCCCATGGGAATTCCTATACCGGTACACTGTTGGAAAATGTGTCCTCCAAATTCAACAAATATGTTGTCAATGAGGAAATCAAGCATACTGATAATGTCTTTCTCGTTATAAAACACTTTAGCCTTAGTAATATTTTTGAAAATATGTAGAATTATACCCTAATACCACATATTTGTAACGGCGTGAACCGTGTTTGTAGAAAAAATGCTTGGTTGATAATGTTTTTCAAGCGTTCTTTCAATTTATCATGTGGTATTGTGGTATACAATGTGGAAAAATCGAAAGTTTTAATAGATGTTATAGAAAAGTGGGTTGGTAGATAAGAGAAGTAACTGACTACTCAGACAGTAAGTATGGCATGTCTTATGGCCTCGTGGTAAAACCTCAGCCTCGATATCACACTTTATTCTAATGACCCGTATGTAGCATTACGTCTTACATATAACAATCACATAAAGTATAAGGCTGAATCATACTTGAACACTACATCCCTTCCCACGAAAATAGATAGAGCATGTCACTGTTCATTTTAAACTGTCTCTGGTGCTATATGTCCGGAATGCCAATCTCAAACACAAACATCTCGAATAAAGAATAAACTATCAACCAAACGTGTCTGTCTTAAACAAGTGTTCAACTGCAAGTGTTCAAATGATGGCTCATTGAAATGTTATCAATCCACAACAATTAAGTGCCAAAAAACACAACTTGTCTATGAACACTATGAGGGGGAGAGGTTACTAGCACTTCACCCCTTTAGTAGATCCTCAGCATCTACCTGTACATATCTCACATAATCCTTCAGATAGGAGGGTGGTCTGCGATGACGTTGTGGACGGCTGCTGTGTTGAGTACTGATTAATGAATCAGGTGACGATGAAGATGTCTCTACATCACCAAGTTCCAAGTCTTCAGCGATTCCTACTTGATCAGTGTCATCTGCTTTGACCTTATGCTCTCCTTTTAGGATCTTAAACTGAGATGAGTTTTGCATTATTGTATGGTCACCTTTCGAGGTGGTTACCATGGAGCTTTTGGTATCCATTACACGGTATGGTTGTGTTAAGTATGGAGTTACCTCTTTCTTAACGTGTACATCTCGCTTGACTAGGACTGTGTCACCCACTTTAACTTGATTCTTCTGGATGTTTTCACGTTTATCTGCGTAGCACTTCATACTTGCTTTTCTTTCTTTATCACGAAGGCGTAGATTTCTATCATCTGTCTGCTGTGTAGTATATTCTGGTAGTCTTGTTCTCATTGGTCTACCAAAATGTAATGTAGCTGGTGGTACACCTGTCATGGAATGCGGCGTTGCCCTATAGTTGTGTAGAAAACGATAAAGCTGCTGATGCCATGCTCTTCCTTCGACGTGTGATGTACGATAGATTTTCTTAATGGTACGCATGAATCTTTCTACTTCCCCATTAGCGCGAGGCCACCTGGGTGTTATTTTGCGATGCTTGAAGCCTAAGTCTTGGCAAAAGCTGCGAACTCTTTACCTGAGAATGGAGGACCATTATCAGAACGGACAATTCTGGGTATTCCAAATAGTGTGAATATACTGTCCACTTTAGGCATTACTGCTGCTGCTGATGTAGAGTAGATGATTTCAACAACAGGATATCGACTGTAGTTGTCTGTCATCACAAGAAGATATTTACCATTGGCAGGTCACTGAAGTCGATACTGACCTCCTCCCATGCACCAGTTGGTAATTCTGACATTTGTAGTGGTTCTCGCTTGTTTTCCACAGTGGTTGCCTGACAAGGAATATACATATCGATTGTTTTCTGTACCAAGTTGTCAATTCCAGGGAACCAAACTTTCTCTCTAAGGAGCTGTTTTGTTTCACGATGCCTTGGTGTCCCTCATGTGCAATATCAATGATTTGTTGCTGTAGTGACTCAGGGATAATAATACGTCTTTCCCGAAGTATTAGATCATGTGATGGTAACGCACTGACTCATCTCGTACCATGTAGAGACTGTGTAAAGCATTTCTTTCTTTAGTGCTCATGCTTTGTAACTTTACTTTGTGCCAATTACCAGTCTGTATGGCTTGTATGCACGACTGTAGAACACGATCACACTTTGTTGCTTCTTGTACGTCTTCTAGCTGTATGGTTTTAGGTGTAGCGTGCTGTACTACAACATTGATGTGCTCTTCTGCAACCCGTCTTCTCTACTGCTGGGTCTGGTATATGATAACGGATGGCGAGACATGTAGTCTGCGGGATTGAATTTACCAGGGTGGTATATCACCTTGAAGTTGTACTGTTGCAACTTGAGAATCCAACGCTCTATTCTGGCTGGTGGCTTTGCAGTTGGTGTATTAAATAGTGGTACCAGCGGCATGTGATCTGATATAACATTGAAGCTATGCCCATACAGGTATAGGTGGAAATGAAGAAATCCCCATGTTATTGCTAGAGCTTCACATTCCATTTGTGAGTAGCGCTGTTCTACCTCTGTCAGTGATCGGCTAGCAAATGCGATTACCGAAACATCACCCTTACCATCCCGTTGAGTCAGGATTACACCAAGTCCGACATGACTGGCATCTACCAGTAGCTCTGTGCATTTCTGTGGATCAAAATATGCCATCTCACAGTTGCTTGAGATCTCTTCTTTGATCTGTTTGAGTGCTTGTTGTTGGCGTTTGCCCCATTGCCAAGGCGTATGTTTCTTTGTCAGTTCATGCAATGGTTCTAATATAGTTGCCAAATTCGGAATGAATCTCCCACAGTAGTTGGCCATGCCAAATAGGCTCTTTACTTATGTTACACTCTGAGGTTCTGATGCTTCTTTCAGTGCTTCAACCTTCTTTGGATCTGGAGACACTCCTCCACCTCCGAATACATGGCCATAGAACACTACAGTGCTCTTGCTGAATTTACATTTCTGCCGATTCAGTGTTAGGTTTCTCTCACGTATTCGCTTCATACATGCTTCAAGGTTAGTATCATGGTTTTCTTGACCTTGACCATAGACCAGGATGTCATCATTTATGTTGAGCACACCATTCAGGCCCTGAAGTTTCGAGCTTATAATATTCTGGAATTCTCTAGCTGCTGAGCATACCCCAAAATTCAATCTCTTGTATCTGTATAGTCCTTTGTGTGTTGAAAATCAAGCTTGGAAATACAGTGGCCCCATTCAGGTCAGCAATTACATCGTCTAAGGTAGGTGTGCTGTGACGTTCCCTCTGTATGGCCTTATTCGGTGCGCGCATATCGACGCATATTCTGATCTCTTCTGGTTTGTTTGGTTTCTCAACCACTGTTATTGGTGACACCCACGGGGTTGGTTCATCCCCAACACGCTCAATGATGTCCAGATTTCAGTAGTTTTTCCAATTCTTGTTCAGTTTTCTTACGAACATGGTATGGGACTCTCCGGTGTGGTTGTACGACAGTTTGTACTGTTTTGTCTTCATGTAGTTTGCATTGTACATCTTTCAGCATACCAATACCATGAAACCTATCTTCGTACTCAGCTACAATTCGATCACAGCGTGAAGTGCCCGGTGATATTTGGTTTGCAATGTAAACCAAGCCTAGTTTCGATGCTGTATCGTAATCTAGTAGCGTATCTGCTGACTTGTCAGTAACGAGAAACTTAGCCTCATGTCATGAAGTTTGTACTTTGTTTTAGCTTGGAAAGAACCATTTATGTTCACTGGTTTGCTGCTGCAGTAGGCGTTGCTGCTGTTGTCTCTCTGTAACTTGGGCTTATTGTTCAGGGTATTGTATGTATCTATACTCATAATGTTTACGGTAGACCCTGTATCAATAAGAGAAGCTACTTCTGTTTCTCCTATGTGTATCATTACTCTAGGTCTATTGCCATTTGTCTGTTGTACAGTGAAGCAGTATTCATCTTCTGAACTCTCCACTTGTGTTTATACAGCTTTAACATTTTCCCCTTTGTCTGACTTCTTTGTTTTACCCTTTGAATGGCAGAATCTGGAAAATAGTTTAGTTTGCTACATTTCCTGCATGACTTGCCTTTTGCCGGGCAGACCGATTCATGTGGATAGTTGCCTCCACAGTTATAGCAAGTTGACGACCTCATTGGTGGCGTTGGCACTTGCTTTTGTTTATTCGGTTTCGACCGTTGATGGCGCTGTTTTCTTACTGCGTTTACTGTGTTGGTTACAGTATTTTTTGTTGATTTCTCTTCATCCCACTAGCTTGAACTTCTGACACTTCAAATGAACGAGCTATACTAAGTAAATTTTCAAGTGTCGTCTCCTCCCTTAGGGCACGACGTCTTAGGCGAGCTGAAGTACACCCTCGTATTATTTGCGACTTGACCTCTTGGTCCTTATTTGTGAAGTCACATGTGTTTGCAAGACGTTGCAGACGAGTATGATACGCATCAATCGATTCGCCACTGTTTTGCATCGTGTCTCTGAAGACAAATCGCTCATATTCTATGTTCTTTTTCGGCGAAAAATATGATGTGAGCTTTGATTTTGCTGTTTCGAAATCAGTTCCAGTTTCTGGTAACGTATCAAAGATTTCGGAAACTTCCTCACCTGCCCAGTGCAGTAGCAATGCACGTTGTCGTTTGTCATCAGTAATATTGAATGCGATCAACTTTTCCACCCGACTCAGATATTTCTTCCATCTGGTGCTTGTGGTCCTGTGGGTCTAAATGAACAGGGAAAACTGGCATTGATGGTAGACTTTCCATGTCATCCCATCGTCGTCGCCAATATAGAATAGTGGGTTGGTAAATAAGAGAAATAACTGACTACTCAGACAGTAAGTATGGCATGTCTTATGGCCTCGTGGTAAAACCTCAGCCTCGATATCACACTTTATTCTAATGACCCGTATGTAGCATAACGTCTTACATATAACAATCACATAAAGTATAAGGCTGAATCATACTTGAACACTACAGATCATGTTATTTTTGAAACAGATCTTGATTTCAAATTTTCCAAGAGTTCCTTCGAATTTTTTAATATCCACATTTGAATTATACCACTCCGAGAAAAGACAACATCACAGTATGCTTGAAGTCCCGTTTAACTGTACAAAGAACAGAAGTCAGTATCTTTGATAACTCTGTTGTTGAACATTTGAAGATTGGGTGATTATGGCTTTGCTATAATCATTTTTAACGTCTGGAGGGACACGGGGAGAAGGGTTTAGACCTTGATAAGTATGGGTCACCATGCACCACTGCTTCTACTGCTTGCTGGATGCACTAGAGACATAACCTTATCTACCAACCGCCTTCAAATTTACCGTTATCTAAACAACTTGCGTCACCCATGCCACGTCATTATCCATGCGCATATCAGTATGATCAAAGCCACAGATCGTCCATTCAACTTCTGCCACGCTCAAGTTCATACCACTTCTGCCACGCTCAACTTCACACCACACAATTCACCATGCCAAAACCGAAGAAAGCAGGGACCACGCACAGGCGGCCACCCGTACATCGGCGAGGGCGAAGAGACGCCCAGCACACCTCGGCAAATACCTAGTACCCCAGTCAGTACCGACGGAAACCACACCAACCAACCCTGCCGACAACCGCCACAGCGGCAGCCGATCCAGGTATGTCAGACCACGTCGCCAAACTAATAGAAACCGGCATCGCAAGCGCCATTGATTCAATCCGACGGGAACTACGGCAGCCAACTACCAACACTACAGCACCGGCGCCTATCCTGACGCCCAACCTGCAAGTCCAGCCAACTGATACAGTCGTTAGTGCACTATCACCTGCTTCACTCATCGCCGCAGGGCCGACGACGTTCGCCGCTCTGTCCAGCTCGGTGCTTACTCAAGCCCACCCAAGTAATCATCTCGCTAATTGTAATGGATATCAATTAACCCACCATTACAGCTGCCCCACCCGACTCGACCACCAGTGGTGGTGCTGCGCACATCCGGGACCACCCTATACTGATGGCGGTGCACTTCATAACAACAACCTGGACAATATGGCTGCGCCCTACGCTCAACCCGCCCAGCCAGCTGGTCACAATGCACCGCCATGGCGCCCACCACCTACCGCCGGGCCAACGTGCAAATCCCCTGCAGCAATACCCCCAGCCGACATGCTACTGCCATACGTCGATCAATCAACACTCAACGCCTTGGCTAACCTCGGTAAGTTCATCGAATTTGGTGACTTACACCCGGATGCCCTAGCTCCCAACTCAACCCAGGCTACCAAGACACAAGTAGCTTTCGATCCAGACAACCGTGGCGTAGCCACATTCACAACCGAGATGAAGCGGAAAACTATCGACGACTTTGACACCTGGTTACAGTGCTTCCTCGTCTTTTTCTCATATCGAACATTCTACTACCCACATTTGGCGATCCCCATGGCCACCTACCTTCGTTTCCTCGCCTCCAAAGCTGCTGCCTACAAGCCGGAGGCCTGGCTCACGTACGACAAATTCTTCCGCCTGTACGCTGCCCGCTACCCAGACAGGGCCAACTGGAGCAAGCCAAACCAAGACCTCAATTTCCAGTACTTCCTCACCAGCCACACCTCCTGCGTCCTTCCTGCTTCGCCTGTGGCCAACATGGTCATGTGAAGACCGACTGCCCAAACCTACGCAGCAGCGATACCAACCCATACTACTGGGAGAGCTCAGCAAACAAGAACAGTATGACCAACCTCAGGTATGTCGATCTTTCAACCGAGGCTCATGCAAGACCCCCTGCCAT
The DNA here is from genome assembly GCF_041260155.1 of Ptychodera flava. Lineage (NCBI taxonomy): Eukaryota > Metazoa > Hemichordata > Enteropneusta > Ptychoderidae > Ptychodera > Ptychodera flava. Next base: position 486,377 of record NW_027248403.1, read on the forward strand.
ATGGCAGGCTACACAAGTGCTCCGTGTGTAACGCGACCGACCATAATGCTTTGCAACACCACCAAGGCACCAAACAAGAGACCCCCCAGCCCTTTCGAGGGAGCGACCATCCACACAGCGACAATCGCAATGCTACAGCGACGACACCAATCAACCTCACTAAGCTTCCAGCTGCCCTGCACGACCACCCGCATAAACAATTCACAGCCAGCCTCATCCACGACCTCACCCATGGTGCCGACATCAGCTCCAGTGGAAACCAAACACCGCGCTACACCCGCAACGCCAGTCAGCAACGATCAACCCGGATACCGTCTCCACCGCAATAACAAACGAACTGCACCTGGGCCACACAATTGGCCCATTCGCCGTGCCACCTCTGCCATGGGATATGACAAGAGAATGGAAGGAGATGTACCCAATATTAGTCGCCTGTTCAATTTGGGGACACGGCTTCCACGGTGGTGCCGCCACAACCACCGCCGAAGCCGGCTTACCTGGCTGGCTCATAAAGACACTGGGCAGATGGAGGAGTGACGCGTACCAGATCTACATCACGACACCATAGGAGACCCTCGACGTAGTACCGAAGGTACTCACAACTTGCCAACAATTTGACGTAGGACTCTGTTCTCGGTGGACAATGCCAATGATGTAATGGCGCTACATGAACTATAGAGACACGAAACGTTAGGAACAATGAACATATACTATGAGAAATCTCCCAATGGCGCATGGTCACCACGGGGGAGGGGGGGGGCTGCTTTACTGCCGCACCGCAGTCATGCATGCCCGCGGTTTGGCCATAATTTGGGGGGTACTGTCATGGGTCTGCTGCGGGCGACTGGTAGCACGTTGCCCGATGCACGGTACCGATAACCCGGTACCGCCATCCAGGCCGCCATGATGCCTCATTGCCCCCGCCATGTTGGTACATGCATAACCCCGGATTTCGGCCAAACACTTGTCTCCGTGTCGTTCCTTTGCGTTAACCTGCGATAAACCTAGCTTTGTAAGGTGTTTTGTAGAGCTTTTGTACCCAGTATAAGCTAGACAACTTATTATGGTCATCCTTTGTTGTAATATTAAAATTATCCATGAATGACTTATGGTTTGCCAAAATTTCAGATTTGTTGAACATTGATTGTCTGTAAGTGGAGTTGGTGGAGGTCTTAGTTACACCAAGTTCGTCTATAAGACATTCAAAATAATACTTCTTACAGGCAAATACAATGTTATTGGCAGCTTATATCAGCAGGGACGACGACATATTTGTCATGGATATCATTCAAACACTTAACACCATCAGGATCTTTAAATACAGAATAGGGTCTTCTGCAAACATGTGATCTTAGTCGACCAATACGCCCACGCACTATTTTTCTCACAGATTTGACCCATTCTGACAGTGTGTCCAGCTCTACATCCTTCCTTTTAGCCCATTTTCAGGCATATTCTTCAACAGAGTCCATCGCAATTAATAGTGCGAGCGGGAACTCTGTCATCAGCGATGACTGGTTCTGTATACTTGTAAGGTTGGTATATTATTCAATAACGTTTTTTTTTACCTTTTTTGGTGTTTGTAAACTTTTCACATTTACAGCTTCTTCTTAAAAATTGCCAGTTCAATTCCTTAATATTGGAGAACAGGTTCCCAGGGATGACCTTAATCAAATTTCTTTAGATTGTGATAAAAGAAGCAAATTGTATTTGTAGGCTAATTATGCTACTTTTGGGGAAAAGACTACTTCTACCTAACGTCTTGTCTGACAACTTTAATATTTGGCATACAGGTCCATAGGGATTACCTCATTTGGAATTGCTTAAATTGTGATAACACAAGCAACCTTGTATTTTTATGGCAATGTTTGTCATTTTTGGTCACAAAATCTTTGAAAATCTTCTTCAAAAAGTGCTGGTCAGACAGATTTGATATTTGGGAGATATTTCCCCAGGGATGCTTTTCAAGATTAGGTCAAATCGAACAAAAATATGAAAATTTGCATTATAAGGCATTCTAGCTCATATTTGGTATACCAATGTGAGATTATCGTATAAGCTGAAGTCGGTGGCATATGTATGTATGTATGTATGTATGTATGTATGTATGTATGTATGTATGTATGTATGTATGTATGTATGTACGTATGTACGTATGTACGTATGTACGTACGTACGTACGTACGTATGTACAGTATGTCAGTTAACATTAAAAACACGCGAACTGTTGCACTTTTTAGCTTGGTATCTGGTATGTGGATTCATCCTGGATACAAGATAAGATTTTGTTCAAATACAGTTTGCATTGCCCAAATTATGCAAATGAGCTTTAAAAAGTGAAAATGGTCAAAAATAAATAACTTAAGAACCACTGTTTTTATTGCTTTTATTGCTGGTTGGCCGACAAATAGTGATAAGAAGTGGTGTCTCAAAACTTTAATCTTGTAATAGAAGAAATGCTATCTATCGTGCATTTATAGCAGGGCACTGTACTAATAGTGACGTAATACAATAATATATTTCTCTGGGCAAAATGCTTGATATAAAACATTATCATACATGCTGTGCCTGTATTGCCATTCTTCTATTGTTCAGACGGTACTGATATGAGCCCATATTTTAACTAGTGAAAATACGAATTATATTTTCACTGTAACCGAACTACTTACAGCGACGCGTACGCGTCACCTTCGCTGTATGCATGACCTCCTTTGGTATATGTACATATACATGTAAAACAGCTGAGCGAATAAGACAAATGACAATCCGAAACGTCATTATGATTATGGTAAAAATTCTGTTGTTTGCAGTCACTTCATGGGCATTGCACTTAGGCACAAGTACAGTTGTACCAAAAACATACAAACAAACGTATTGAAAATTTGTATAATTTGCCGACACCTGTCAATTCACGGCCGGTCCCGTGGCGGTGCACGGTGCAGTGTTTTCATGTCGTCTACGCTGCTGAAGATTACACCATGGATATATGATTACACGTAATGATATCGGTTGACAGAGCATCATGATAGAATCGCTTTACGACAAGTTTCCTGTTGATGAGCTTAAAGTATCTGGGCGGTGAATATCATCGTTTACAGTCGTAAATGAGCCACGAAAATCCAACCGCACTGAAAATACTCCGCGACAGACACGACAGAGTTGAAGGTGCACATGATATTTCCGATTTGTACCTGTCAGTGCACAGGTCATGATCGTGTCTGGTGGCACCGATGCAGTGCGGGTTCACATACAATGTACCATCTAGAGAAAGTCAAACTTTCGCTTAGGTTGTTAAAGGAAGTTTAGTTCTATTTAGGCAAGCCAGGAACGAAAATATACGAGCAGACGACGGAAATACCTTGAAATGTTTTATTTGTACAGCAACAAAATCACGAACGAGTTGCGACACTACAGCTTACAGTGTACTCACTTCATGTTTTCACTAATCCGCCTACTGAGATGGTAAATTCGGCATATTTGACGTCTGGGAACATGTATAATTCTTCGAGATAAACTGACTGGTATAGGTATTATATCCACTGTATGTGCATTCATAGATGTCGCAGAGCTGCTCGCTCTCTGTGCTCTCAGCTGTTCATACTCGATAGAGTTTGAGCGTGGCGCGAGTATTTTGACCCGATTTTTGGCGGCCTCACAACTTTCACGCAGGGATGAGGGTATGTATCAAAACACGAAAACACACCCATTTTATAAACTCCCGCCTATGTTTTACATCCATCGTCATTTGAAACTAAAAATAAATCTTCTTCAAATTGTGAAAACCTGTGTCGACATCGTAATATCTAAATTGTTGGCTTTAAAAGTGCTCCATAAACCCTCCTTTGAAGTGGAATGGGCCAATAGCGGAATAATATCAAGAAGTGATACGGTTGTCATCACTCCTTAGCAACCAACTTTTTATAAGTACAGGAGGAAGCAAGGTCGATTTCAAGTTGATTTCGTCGCTAATTTCGGAACGTCCGTAGGAAAACAGTCATAACCAAAGCATGCATGTATGATAAAGGGGTTATTACACGAAGTTAGGGCGATACCGCGTCGTATTCTCGTGATGTGTCCGTATTTTGACTCGTTGCTGCGCAACTCGTCAAAATACGGACACATCACTCGAATACGACGCGGTATCGCCCAAACTTCGTGTAATAACCCCTAAATATATACACTTATACTGATTCTGCACATGTGTCAAATACGGTAAGTATACACATACGTATACTAATATAATGCTAAACTACGGTGTACACTTAGATGTGCATTACGTATACTCATGATCTGCATAGAATATGCTATGCATATCATCACATTGGAATGTTCCATATACAAAGATATACGTTGCGTATGCAATTAATATGTGTTCCATATACGTCAATATACGTAAATATGCTAAGCACATATCAAGCATTTTCAGTGTTTCCTTGTTAATGTAATAAATAATTTATATATATATATATATATATATATATATATATATATATATATATATATATATCTCGATAGATAGATAGATAGATAGATAGATAGATAGATAGATATCCAGACTTGAACAACTGTACAGATTGCTAAAGACTGAATTTTGGCTGTGGAGATGGTCAAAGCTCAGTGCATTGGTAAGATATCTCTGAGAGAGGCCCCTAATTTGCATTCATCGAAAATTATTCATCCACTGATACAGCACCAGAGATTAACCCGTGTGACCTTAATAAGTGGTCGACATTTGCACTTTTAAACATAACTTGTATGTATCAATGGTTCTGACATTAGGGCTTTTACACAGCATAGAGTCGTCTACTCTATAAAACGAGATATGTCCGACCTAAAGTGTTGCTGTTCAAACCGATTATTCGCCAAGCATTTGTGCTTTCCTTGCAGTCTTTAACGTTTGTATGGACAGTAGACTTTGCAGATGCTTCAATTTAAGATCCTGCCCCACCATGTTTGTTTAAAAACAGGGATTCCTCAACAACTGGCATTAAAAATGTTTGCCATTAAAATGTTGGTTATGCCCTTGTTTTTATTCATCGGCCATGCCATATGCACACGGCTCCAATGCACCATTGCTCCTACATCAGTCCTTTCTACCAGCTTTACAGGAACTACGGTAAATGCTGTACCGGGTATTAAAATTACCAAGGTCGATGGGTAATTGAAGTGTTTTACATGTCACACTATGGCTGACGTGATGACCTTCAGGGAACCAACTGTACTGCGCAAATGTATGAACTTCACGAACTCTGTGTAACCGACTTATCAGAAAATTTTGTGAAATCAGTGGCACATAAAATGGTGAAATGAGGGCTATTCGAGATTGTGCAATGACGCATCCTAGAATTAACACTGATTATGATTTCCTAGGTTACATCGTCTTGTGTAAGTGTATCATCAACGGTTGAAACAGTTGTCAACCATTTCATACTTCATTGCATTAAGGGAAACCACCATTAACTTAGGAATACCCCACTTCCCTACTTCTTTATCAGAGGATTAATTTAACAGACCTGCCTTTCCTACAATGGCACCAGCTGGATATGATAAACATAACAGTGGAACATTAACATCTTTGGGGATTAAAAGTCTTCTGTTTGTCTCCCAAGTTTGTCAGGCAACGACCCTGATTTCAGGTACCATGCAAGTTAAAGCAATCTTTCCCTAATTGGACAGCGCATCAAAATTTGTTCAAATGCACTTGACTGTAAATATCAAGACATAGGGAGCATAGAAGCTATTAAATATTCTGCATACACTCAAACTGGCTTGCCAAATGCCACCAAATATGAGCACAATGTCACTGACGCTATTGTACATTTGTTACATGAAAGGTCTGCACGAATTACATTCTTTACATTTAATACATTTTTCAATAAATATCCATACGAAATACACTTAACTTTCAGGACTTGGTCGGGAGGGACTATCGGACGCCATCAGGAGTTTTCGGCGGGTCTTGAGTGAAATACAGTTTCGTGTATTTTGAGGGAACATGTTAAAATTGGCAAATTCACAAAAAAAACAAATGTATCTGCAGCTCGTTATGCGGAAAACTTTATATGAGCAAACTAACTTTTCAAGCCAATCTTACACATACACAATGGAATAGATCTCGCTTTTTACGTCCATACATGGGCAAAAACTTTGCATTACATCCAGGTGGTACATCAAAAATGGTCCGGACAGTACATGTAGTTCGTCTTTCTTAGATCTCTTCACGATGATATCCTTATTCCCCATTTGTTCATGTCAGTTGTCTTTTTACCCCCAGTTTCTTTCTCAGCTGATGATAATGTAAATCTTAAGTACTTGTAATTGCTTGTTTCCTTCGATTCGCTAGGAAAGTTGACGACATGTGAGTGTTTGGATGTCTCAAAACTACTGTCTGCATAGTGCACCATTATTGGATTATATGACCTGCACATCTTGAAACTTTTTGTGCATGCTAATTTTAGCACTGGTTAAAGTCCAAAGATATCACCTGACAGTTGCATACTCAAAAATCGTCAGCCGACGATAACAACAGGATCGTTTTTGAAAAGACGAGATATTACAGTGTATTTCCCCAGAATTCATCATCTTAATCGAAACTCATCTCTCAAAATTGACAAAACTGTTCGTAAATCTCTAATCGTGCGTTTATAATTTTAGTAATTTTTTTCTATTTTATCGTAATTTACGAAAGTTATGAGCGATAGCGAGAGTGCAGCCTCAATACTATACGGTATAAAGTATGACTTTGAGCTTTTGTTATACTGCTTGGCTTTTGATTCATGTAAGGGTTTATGAATAAGGCAGTGCATAAACATGTAGACATCAAAATAGTGATATTCGAAAGATAGACTGATGAAGAGATATGGAGATAGTATAGGGAAATGTGGGACATTAACTGAAATGATTATGAAAAGCATACCTTACTGTTGGTTAATTCACCAAATTCTATCTTACACAAACTTGAGAATATTTGACAAACCTTACAGATGTAGTAAGGTGGCAAAATACATGTACCCTGAAAAACCATTCACTGTTTGTGATAAGGATAGTCTCATTATGAATATCTAATAGACTGGTAATGTTTTATATGGAATTTATTTGATTATTTGACCAAATTTCATGTTAATTTTCTTCACAGTGGAAGATATCAATGTTTGTTTCTTCAAATGTCATCAATACAACTTTTCTATCAATGCATTAAAGGTTCATGAATGTGGATATGACACAGTAGACACTGCCATTTCAACTGGTGGAGAAGCGTTCGATATATCTTTTGGATTCATCATATATTTGAATAGAAAAGCAGACAGGATGTATTTTAAGAAAGAGGTAACACTATGTATCCCTAGACCACAAACCCTTCCTGGCATCGACATAAACGATACCGGAATTTGTTTGGTCCTTAAAGATGAAGATGACAATGATCAATGGCATAATGTAACCGATCTTTGTATGTACAGCACAGAAGAAGGTGTTTTAAAGCTAAAAATAAAATCTATAAGTGGGTATGTGTTTTTTTTATTTTGTTTTGTTTTGGGTTTTTTAAAGTTTCTTTCAACTGATGTCCACAATTTTATTGAAATTTAGTTTTGCACAAAATGGGGAAGGGCAGTCAATAAAGCCATACATAAGTCTATAAATCACTTTTATACCGATTTTCATATCAACAGTTTCCTTACTGCAGAACAGTGACAAAATATTCAAATTAAGTTAAAACTCAATATCCCTAGTATACTCATTGTGTGCTTTGGTCTTTAATTTTCAGGTATGCTGTTGGATTGTACATGAAAGATAATATGCCTCGGGTGTGCAATCTGCTATCAGCAATTACAAAATTCAAGAAATCTGGAAAACAAATGGTACAGATTCTCCTATTGCAACACGGAGCTATGGAAAAACGTTTAGAGTGTCACCTGATCGAAGATATAGGACATAACATCGAAACGCTGGTAAAATCCGAAAGGTATTCAGCATTCAAAAGTCATACATATCAGTCAAACATCTTAATGTCTTCTGGTGATGTCATCAGAAATGATGTTATCGGTGACTTTAATCTACTCACAAGGATCAATAAGCATACGTATTACCCATTCCGTGAAAATCACTGGAATGCTCTGGTTGAGCCAAAGGATGGGCATCAGCGTGGTATGATGACAGGGCTGATGATATTTCATAGAAACGAAGAGGAAGTTGCTGAGCTGATATTCAGTACACAATCTGTAAGTATCATAAGTCACATCCGTCTAAATTTTAATGAGCTTTTTAAATATCTTAAAGCTACCCATTATGGCCAAGAGCAAAATCGGTAATATTTTGCATTCAGACAAATACTTTATGAGGTGCAATTTCATTGTTAAGAACTTCGATTCGTAGAAGTCCAGCATTTTGTCTTCGTTGTTCCGTGTCTCAATGACATGATTACGCAGCAGTATTTCTGTGAGTGATCTTCATGTTTTTTACATGCTTTCTCTGTTTCAGTAAAGTTACCCATTAAGAGCATTGGTGTTTTCTCTACTTGAATTGTTCTGCTTTAAGCTGCTCTTTACTTTCATAAGCTCATGTGTGTGAAACACATGAGCTAATGTCACAGCGATGTATGTCCGTGTGTCCGTCTGTTTGTCCGTCTGTTTGTCTGTCTGTCTCTCTGTGTGCTCGATATCTTAAAAACGGCTCATCAGAGTACAATCTAATCTGGTACAAGAATTCAGTTTTCAAATGTCAAGAGCTTATTAGATTTTTGGTGGGTGTAGTTTGCTTGCTTTTCCCTCATATGCATAATTAAGATTTTACAAAAAGGACATAGATCGATAACGACTGCACACAACTTGATAAGATTTGCTACAAATGTTGATCTAACCAAGATATATCAGCATTGAAAAAATATTAAGGGGTGACATAGAAGATATTTGCTAATTTGCATATTTATTGAACATTCCTTATTATGGATATATATCTGAATTTGCCTGATCAAATTGACAAAACTTCGTATGTGTATTGAAGATACTATGATACATTATTCTTGAAAGTCATCATAAGGATTTTTACTTTAGCAAATTCCTAATTTGTATATTTATGAATGTTCCTAATTAGTTATATATTAGAATCGACTACACCAAACTTGATGAAACTTGCTAAATATATTGTAGATACTATGATACAACATTATTAAAAAGTCATTAAGCATTTTACTCAATCCAAACTCCTAATTTGCATATTTAATGAACATTTGAAATTAGGGATATATATCTAAATTGACTTGACCAAATTGATGAATCCTGCTACATATATTGAAGATACTATGATACAACATTATTGAAAGTCATTTAGCATTTTACTTTGCATATTTTACATATTTTATCAGAATATTTCGGTCAATTCCTAATTTGCATATTTTAATGAACTTTGGTATAAGGGATATATAGTTTTACTTTTTACTATCAAGGCGACAGACTTTAATGTTATAGATAAGTTGATCGGTGACCAACTTGATGAATGTTGTATCGATACGCCAGTCTCACTACCCTCTTCATGCCTATTTCACTGTAATCTTTCAAACTGTTAATACCATAACAATGAACTGCACGACAAAATTATAACTCTATAAATCTGTGTTTTCTTCATAAGGAAAGAAAAACACCAAAGGATATTGCATCTAGTAAGTACAAACGTACAAGTCATAGTGTTTCATGTGGCAGTCAGTATAGTGTAAAATTACACATATACTTCCATAAACACAACATGCAAGAAGAACACGTACCTATAAATTGGCAAAAAGGACGAAAGTATTTATTCCGGACACAATAGTTCACGTTTTGTCCTTTTGGAGTTCTTTCTAGTTATCCAAAAACACCGTGGTTTAACAATGATATGGTTACTTTCAAGTTTAAATATAGTAAGGCCTCAGGATTTACTGTAAAATTGTGAGTTTACAAAGCGACTTATGTATTTGTCTAAACCTCTTCAGCTTTGTTCCATTGAATTCATTTTCCATATTGATTGCATGCTGTCCTTTGGAACCAAAATAAGTTGTGAAAAGCGTTGCTAGTATACTGGCACACTATTCACAGTCAAACTGTAATCTGCCTCCCGCTTTGCCGATTTATTTATTCAAATACTGATTATCATACCTCTGACATCAGAACTGAGACATGTAATTTTTTATGTCTCGAAATGTTAGCGGAATGTCAAAGTTCATTGAAAATGCACTTACAAGGAGAAAATAGCATTTATATGCTCACAGTGCCCTCGTGACCTATAATTTGCACTGATTTCAAAGTGATGTATAAGCCCATTGGGTTTGGATGTGTTAACTTTATGCTGAATTGTATTCTTTTTTTGAACCATGGATATCTCATGTCACAATAATAAACTTAACTAACTAACTAACTGACTATGCCAGTACTAGTGCCCAGATTTTGAAATTATGTTCCTGATAAAAGGCAGGTTTATATTTCCACGTGTTTCTCATTTTGTGTAATCCCAGATATATATTACATTGCATACATCATTGTTCTTTTACTACAGGTACACAAAACGAAGTAAAATATGGTAAGTAAAACTTTGAACTTGTCCCAATTACATTGGAGACATTTGTGTTAGTGTCATTGTGATTTAAATATGATGTTTGTATTACATGCCACAATGGAGCTGGCGTCTCACTAGTAATGGATATAGAAATAACGGGCGAGGCGATGACAAATAACATTTATGTATGTGGGCAAGGGCGAGAGAAAAGCTAAAATTGACGGAAGAGGCTTGCTGTCCATTAATTTTGTTTTCCTCGAGCTCGCGCCCGCAAATAAACGTTAATGGTCATAGCGGAGTCTGTTATTTCAAATGTTATTATCAATGAACCAAGAAAACCGTCAAAATTTGCAACAATTTTCCAAGCGAACTACAGAACTTAGCAATGCGCAACGCACTGTCACGTGCGCTGTAAAAATGTGGCAAATCCGGAGATGTTTTCAGAAAAAAGGGATCTAAACTTGGCCCACAAGTGCCCCATAGTATTTTGTGATTAATTATGATTTATATTTCAACTGTAAAGTTACGATACTTTGAGATTCTAATCTTATTGTTCATATTGATGGTCATGTAAACAAACCATTACTGTGTATTTGTGGTCAGTCACGTTGTTCAGCTCGACCAATCAAAAATGCGATGGACAGGGCATGGTGATATAATGAAGAACAACACCAATGTAATGAAAGGTTTCAATGTGGATAAAATTGTGCAAAAATGTTTTGTATTTAATAAATTAAAACACTTCGAAGTCATTTCAAATTCATTCAACATCATTTCATTATCCTGTAGGCCTAATTCAATTTTATAGTGAAATTACTTAAATTGAAAAAATATAATTTTGTATGGCAAAGTTCATAAAATCATATGTGTTTGACCTCTTTCTTTTATTCCATCATAATTGAGAATTATTCGAAGGAAAGTCTGTAATATGAGCAATTTCCAGAAAGTCAAGCTCTTTTATATATCAGGCATGCTAATTATGGCACAGAAACACTTTTTGTAATTTGTTTGTTTTTTGGTCTTTGTTTGTACATAGAACGCATTACAATATTATTACTATAGAGTAATCACAATAACGCCAATTACCCCAAGTCAAAATTCGTAATACAAAGTCAATGCAATCAACATTGGACACAAAACAATACAGAACAGACAGTTAAGTACTGGTACACACAACAAAGTCAAATCCATGAAAGATGGATATATAAATTACTCTACGTTACGTTTTTAGACATATAAGAAGATTATATCTTCTGTCTTCATAAAATGTCGGCACTTCAGTTTAATATTATTATTATTGCACTTTACCAAGGTCTTGCAATATTTTTTGGCAATTAATTGTGTAAGATTTAGTTTCAGTAACGTGATACTGACTTGCTATTTTTCCATGTGACATTCGAAAAAGGCGACAAATCCTGCAGAGTAATAGGATAAACATTCATTTGGTCCTTCAAGCACAACTTGTGCTAGGATTAACATCAAACCTATTTATGTTTACAAAACTGTTGCCATATGTATGTATCAACCAAATCAACCAAATATGCAGGAACGGATATTATTCTCTATACCGTATCAGCAAGATCCGCAAATTACTTGACAGAAGTACCACCGAGACATTGATCCATGCCTTCGTCACATCCCAATTGGACTACTGCAGTAGTCTCTTATACGGAGTATCAAAAGAACAGCTTTCTCGATTGCAGTCAGTTCAAAATGCTGCTGCACGTCTCGTCACTCAATCACGCAAATTTGACCATATTACACCCGTGTTGATCGACCTGCACTGGCTTCCAATCGAAGCTCGAATAAGATTCAAGGTTCTGTTCATTACTTATAAAAATGTTAATGGTATTGCACCCATGTACTTGAGCAACTTAATTGACTTGTATATTCCGGCTAGAAATCTCCGGTCCATGGAAAAGCTACGTTTAGTCCCGCCAAAAGTGAAGTATAATAAGTCCTATGGCCATAGGGCCTTTTCTGTTCATGCACCTTTCCTTTGGAATTCATATGGGATTCATTGCCATCAGAGATTCGCTTTGCAAAAAATGTTGAATGTTTTAAACGTGCTTTGAAGACTTACCTTTTTACTGAGTTTTATCAACTGTGAGTTTTTAGCCATTTTGCTCATTTTACACTGTTTTTACTTCATTTCCAAATTTCTTTGTGATATTTTAGACTTTTTCTATTTTTAAAACAATCTTTGCTCTCATTTTAGTCATGTACTTTTTCTTCAGTCATGTACAGCGCGCTGAGACGTATACATGTGTAGGTGCGCTTTAAAGAAGTTTTTAATAATAATTATTATTAATAATATGTATGAAAGGATTGTGGGGAACCCAACATATGGCCGGGCCCTATGGACAGGAGAATATATTTTATTGTCTTTAAATGCTTTAAAAAAGGCTGATAAATATACCAACCTTGCTTTACAGAGTGTATTTAGTTCGTGTATTTACAGAACATTTGGTGAAAGCAAACATCTAGAGATACCATGCACATGTGTTTTGACCAAACTACCTACCCTTATCTTTTTTAACCATTGTGAGCATAACTAACCGATGCTTTATTGGATTCTTGTAAAAGTAATTATATTTAAAACTATATCGCGGTCTTTTGAAATATTTTTATATTTAACATGTGCATTAATACCAGTTTTCCTGTATATAGGCTCTGAATCTTGTCTTGTAACCAATAGCATTGTTTGCAATGACATGTTTAGCATTTAGGGAATATGGTAATATTTAACACTTTCACTTGTGTGATGCTCTTGAAACTTTGCCTTTTCTTTGTTTCATAGATTACTCAAGCATTTCAAATTTGAAATGTCTATTCTTGACATGGGTGAGAAATTGGATAGAAAACAAGAGCGCAAATTAAGATTCCTGCTTAGAGGCGAAGAGATACCTAAGCGTGAATTGCAAGACCTAGAAGACCCTGCAGAAATATTTGAAAATTTAAAGGAGAAAAAAGGCACTGAAGACACTTTAAAACTTCTCAAAGAAGTATTCTCTAAGCTTGAAAACAAAACACTTGTCACAATGGTTGAAGATTACCAGCGACAGACAAACAGTGCATGTAATTAAAGATGCTTACTCTTAGATGATGAGCGAATAAAAATATCTTATGTTTTAGAAATCCGTCAAATTGGTAAAGTTCTGTAAACACAAGCCCGGATTAATTGAAACTTGTTTATGCAGTATGCGTAATGAAACTTGTTTATGCAGTATGCGTAAGATAACTTTTATTCCATTACTGTGGATTTGTTCAAATTAAAGTAAATTTTCATAATTGTATTTTTACATATTTTCCCCCATATGTGGTCAGAAAAATCATTTTTAAGAAACTGCACGTTCAATCGTTTTGAAAACCTGGTATACACAACCCTAGGGTTAACCTCTGTCAGGTTTATTTAAATTGTGATAAATTGAATTATGATATTTGTATTTTGGGGCATTTTTTCCCATTTCATTCAAAAAATAATCATCACCGAACCACATCCCTGATTGCTTTTTAACCTGATATACATATTTTTAAGATCAATCTTAGTTTAGTTCCTAGAAAATCGCGACTCTATTTTTGTTAGCTCACGTGTTCACATATGTGAGCTAATGTCGTTTCAATGTCTGTCTATTTTTCCTTGTGAGTTTGTATGTGTGAGTGTGTGTTTTTGTGTCTGTCTGTCTGTTTACATGAAAACTCAAAAACGCCTGAACGGATTCAACTCAGATTAATAGACAGGTACTGTATGCTTATTGCAAAAGCTGATTTGATCTTGGTCAGTGTGGCATGCATATTTATGAAGTTATGAAATGTTATTTTTTCATACATGTTTTCGTATGGCCACAGTAATGACGGTGTCAACATATATCAAGAAATACTGCACAAAATTCATGTCATGGCAATGATCTGCTTATTTGCATATTCAATGACTGTTGTAATTAGTGATATAACTCCAAAATTCTTATACAAAATTTGATGATACATTTGATGATACTTAAAAGATTGATCTGCTAGATATCTTTCTGTGTGCTAAGCATGTAGTAGTGTGAAGTTAATTGAGGGCACATTTGCATATTTAATGAAGTTTGTAATTAGTGATATAAATCTGAAATTATCGCCTCCAAATTGATGAAACATGCTACCGATATTGATCTGATAAATATGTAATGATCGCATGAAGCACTGAGCAGTGTCAAAATAATTAAGGTTTCACTTCGTATTTAATTAACAATGTAGTTAGCGATACGACTCCAAAATTACAGCATTAAATTGATGAAACGTGGGGATACAACCCCAAATTTTCAGAAAAATTACTAGGTAAAAGCTTCAAAATTAGTAGAAACCTGTGTTATGCCAAAATGTCTATCGTAAATATTTGAGAGTGTAAATTTCTCTCACGTAGGATCACGTCTTCCTGAACTGAAATATCAGAGTGAGACAGCTACTTCGGTCATGTATGAACTTAGACGGCGTCATTGATAACACTCGAGTGCTTTACTAAAGAGTGTTTGTTCAAAAAGGCAAAAAGGCAAGGTATACTCGACCAAATGAGAAAAAATATTCCAATCAGGAGAACACAAATAAATAATAAATGTATTATGATACATATGTTTCTATTGCGAAGTTCCCTTGAAGAATTTTCCCTATGGGGACCGGAAATGATGTTTTGTGTGTGCCAGTTTGAAAATGTTATTTGAACTGTGTCCTGGGCATAGATTTAACATAAAAATGTAAGAATAGATTGCATCCATGCGGCTGAAATAACCATCTCACACAATCTACTATTTGCTGTATCTATTTTCTCCGGAAGATAATTAACCCTAGATAATTAATTCAGAAATATGCAAAGAAATCAATGTTGACTGTTTTCAGAACAATAGTCAATAAAGCCTTAAATTTGATATTAAACATGCTAGTACAATTTCCTTAATGTGAAAATGGTTATTAAATTGTGCCCAACTATTTTGTCAAAAGCAGCCTCAATAGCGAGAGAAATTCTCCTGATCTGGTGGGAAGGGGGTGGTCTCCCGATGGCGAAATTATATTTTCTGCCCTTTGATCTCAGTGAACCTTTCTATATGCCTCCTACGAACTTTGCGCGCTCCATTGGATTCAATGGTAACTCGTCGATAATGAAAATTATTCCATTTTAACGGATAGAGATGTGAGATAGAAAAAGCATTCCATTGTCATTTGCCAATAAACCAAATATTTTGAGTGAAAACTGGAGGAGAGGCATGTAATAAAAATGTTATCGCCGAGACAAGGGACTATTTATCCACGGGGGCAGAAGACAATTTGCTCTCCATACGTTGGGAAAATGGTCACCTACCCTTGGGCACATAGTTCCATGTTTGGGCTATAATATGTATTGCTGATGTTAACCATATTCATGTCTAAAGTATCTGAGGAGAGGAGATGTATTTGCCTTGCCAAGTAACTGGCACTCGTTCGAGGTTTTTTCTTCTATTTGTTCTGTCTTAAGAGCACAGCCTTTCACAGATTTATAGTGTATATGAAAGTGACAAAGGCACTTAAGCGATAGTACACTAGCATTTGAAGTTTGAAAACAATTTGATTTTCCTAAATGGCAGCACTTGTATCTCCCCATTGCATGTTATGGTAATGACACCATATGTAGGTCACCATCTTATGGTTTGCTATTTGCCATTGTAACTTTTTCACATGACATTAAGGCGTACCCCGATATTTTTTTCTAATTCTCGTATGAGATTGTCATTTGATGTTTTGAGCTAAATAACACATATCATTTTGTATTTGACTCAGTTTAGTGACTCTCGCCTTTTCGGGCATTATATATAAATGACGAATAGTTTTTAATGAGCAGAGCTCTGGCTCGGTAGCTTAAAAGCATCAAACAGGAAATCATTCATAAACCTTAATACTACATGTATGTTGTCAGACAAAAATGTACGTTCTTTTTCGGTTGGAGAAAAATCTTGCAAGATGATTAAGACAAGGTGATTTCAATGTTGTCAAAATACACCTTGTCATCAAACGTACAGTTTCCACCTTGTCGTTCTTTTATTATTGTTGTACGAAACATCTACTACAAGATCATACCTCTGGCTAAGGTGAGAAGTTGTAAAATTACCCAATCTTGAAGATCAACAAGCGTATAATAGTGTGTCTGTCCAATGATATATGACATTAGTATTAGGGCTCTCCTTAAGTAACTGACAAGGTGATCTTTGAAGCCATTAAGCTCAAAAATCTGGTGTATTTACTTTGACTATTTCGAGTTCAGTGTAATGTAGTATCAGTAGTAAATGCACGGAGTAATTTTTTTTCTTTTTCTTTTCAAATGGTTCATTCGCAGTTATGCTGTAGAGTAGATGGGTGGATTATGTTTTGCTGTGTTCATAGCGTTCTGTCATTTTCCTAATTTCTTATACCTATATTGCAATACCGATGTTCCACCTACAACCTGCAGAATGCTTGGTCAATAAACAGGACCGAATTAGGCCAACAGTATGGGAATAAATATCTTAATTATCTATAATCTTTTAACGGAATTATGAGGTTAATGTTTATATGTACACATATATATGGTATATATACGTACACACACACACACACACACACACACACAGATATATATATATATATTATATATATATATATATAATATATATATATATATATATATATATATGTGTGTGTGTGTGTGTGTGTGTGTGTGTGTGTGGGGGGGGGGTGTTAACAGAATAATGATGATTATTTACTGTGTAGATATGACAACAATCAAATGAGAATTCATCACTTTATATACATGTATCTGAACTTATTGTTAAAATAGTTGTTGTGAGAGTCAATTTTTCAAGGCGAAATGTTTGACCCACGTTTTTACAGGGTGCCCGAGGTCACATATTCCCCCACACAACTCATCAGCGAGTCAATTTTCGCAGGATACAGTTTTGAAAACAAAACGATCAGTGATACCATGTAAGTTATTCGATTAAGTTAATCATATAGAAATGCTATCGACAAAGAACAGCACACAGCCACAGTTTCTCTGGCTTACAGACAAGGTCTGAACTTATAGCTTGTAAAACTATGATTCTCAACATTAAATTGTAAAAGACCAATGCCAAATTTACCACAATTTTATTAATTTTACTTCATACTTGTTAAAGTCTTTAAAACGTTGTAAGGTGTAATAATTGCTTTCTATGCCTTTAAATGGCGGTTTAAATAAAAAGCTCTTATGTCGCGACAGTTGAATTTCATATGTGTGCTTTATTTTAGTCGTTGAAAATGACAATTCACTGTGTATAGGCTATACACTGTCTTGTCAAGCTGTGTGCGGGATATTTCGAAACGTTTTTGAAGTTACACAAATTTATGCATCTGTTAACATATAATGAGCCATGACCTTCTGTATTTGAGATTGTATCACCAATATAATATCATTCTTCTTGTTTCCTTACTCTAGCCTCTCATTTATTAAGTGAATTTGGCCGCCTTTTTCTTGTTTCCTGCTTCACTGCAGATATACGTACTTTTGAATGGATGAGAACTCTTGAATTTGTATTTATCCACTGTTATCAAGTGTGGAGCAGATCTTGAAATTGTAGGAAATCAGATGAAGATAGAGGTTGCTCGTTAAGTAATTTGATCATATATCAAAGCTTAATATATTATATTTAATTAGATTTCTATAATCATTTGTCATACTTATTTTTACTTAAACCGAAAGTTTGATTAGTAAACATAGCTGATTTGCATGCTCATTTAATGTCGATGCCAAGTGACAGAAATATATCACTTAACATTCTGCATTCCATAACTTTAGTTGTGATACGAATATTGTTAGCACTTTAACCGTTGCTACCCAAGAGGAGATGTCAGATTCATCAATTATTTCAAACTCCTCGTTATTTTTAGCAGAATAAACAGCCGTCATTAAACTTCAAGGTGAAAAGCTGTTAGAACTAAAAGTAATATAAAGGTTAATTGCATATCATGAGATATATATGGAGTATAAATTTGTAATGGGAGAAAGGAGTGAACGAGCAAGGCTTAGAACTGTCGCTATTGAGGCAGGTTATTATGCCTTTAGAAACGGAATCTTGGACAAGAGTGTCATTGAGACCCTGATAAGAACATTATCAACACTTAAATTAATGAAATTTGGTGTCTTACGTTGTATTCAATGAAAACACCATCGTACAATTTCTAGCATGTCATTTAAACAGAAATGTGGTCTTGAAAATAAGAAGGTTAAAAATTCCTGGATATAAGTCAACAAGCACATTCGTCACCAAACTACCTAAATCTATGAAATGCCTTTATTCCTACAGACAAGCAGACAATAGATTTAAGTGAAAACAACTTAGGGATGTTGGTTGTTTGGCTCTTCTAACATTGGCCAATGGTACTGATTTATTAGACTAAGTACAGTGAAATGGGATTGAATCAGGCGAGCAAGTTACTATTAAGCTAGAAAATATGGACGATTACATGTCCTTAGTAACTGTTAATAACATTGTGCAATTTCACAGAAACTGAGGTGACTAATTTGAGTTACCTCCTCATATTGCCAACATATTATTAATGAATGTGCCTCATTTTTGTAACTTAGAAACCCTAAATATTTGTGGCTGTATCACATATGGTTTACATAAGGAGCTTGTGTCTCAGAAATAATAGCATTGGTGATACTGATTCAGAAATTTTAAATAAAGGAATGAAAACAATGACTGAAATAAGACACTTTGATCTCAGTCATAATTGTCCTAAAGATGTAGGTGCGAAGAATATATGTGAGGCGATGGGGAATATGACCTAGATCTCCGTAACAGCAAAATTGGTGATGGTGGTTTAGGCTGTGTGAGTAAAGAGATCTTAAAATTTCTGAGATAAGACAGTTAGATCTTAGTCACAATAAAATTAGAGATGTTGGCGTGACTGGTTTGATTGCTCAGATGAACACTGTAGCTCCTCCAAGATACCTTAATCTTAGCCATAATTACATTGGTGACAGTGGCGCGGTAGGTTTCAGTAAAAGAATGAGGAATTTGGCCAAACTTAGACAACTTGATCTCAGTCACAATCGCATAGGAAGGATTGATGCTAGGAGAGATGACACAGGGGCATGATGCGACCAAGAAGCCAGTATGTTTGCAACAATAATAGAGAAGAGACGGGACAGTAAGGTTGATAAAAAACTTTGCACATCTGAAATGTTAAGAAATCCTTGACCTAAGTCACGCATAATCTAAGAGATGATGATGTTAGGAGTTTGGCCGAAGAGATTGAAATCAATGGAGATATTGGTGAAACTTTTTCTGAGTGATAATTCTTCTGGACATGATGGAGCTAAAAGATTGGGTGAGGAGTTGAAACACGCGAAGAACCTGAAATATTTTGATATAGGTGGCAACAATATCGGAAATCGAGGAATACTGTCATTATGTGAAGGGTTAAAATTGTGTAATAACCTAACTCACTCCTGCTAAGCCACAGTAAAATACGAAATGATGGCTTAAATTGTTTAAGTGATCTTTTCAAGAATTTAACAACCCTCAAGTAGGAGATAAAGGATTTTAGGGCAGTTCGCAAAAACTTTGAACACATAAAAATGCTAGAGCACTTTGATGTCAGTTTCAACAGCATAGGAGATTTTGGTGTTAAGCAACTTGCTAAATATGCAAACACTTGGAATCATGAAGTTCCTTAATCTGAGTAATAACGCAATAGAAAGCGATGAGATGGATGACTTTAGGGACTGGTCAGTTTCTTCGGTCGGGGAGGGGGGGGGGCGGTGGATTATTTTTTGCCGACGTCTAAAAGTGGCTGACCCCCCCCCATCCCAAATTTTGAAAACAGGGTGACCCCCCTATTCCAAATTTCGAAAACAGGGTGACCCCACCCCTGACGCGCGACATAGGTAAAATAAAAGGTGGGACATATATATATATATATATATATATATATATATATATATATATATATGTATAGAAGAAACTTGGGTTGAAACACACTACCACAGCTGGTTGTTAGGTTCCAAACGTATTTAATATACCTCAAACACAACATTTCACTCTAAATTTAGAGCTTCTTCAGGTGTTTCTACAATAAAAAGTACGAACATGAAAATTACAATGGTTGAATTGTGTAGGAAAACGAGTAATGTAGAGTTATAAGTCTGTGAAAATCTGGAAATGTACATGAATGACAGGAGAGACTAAAAAATTACAATGGTTGAATTGTATAGAAAAACGAGCAATGTGGAGTTACAAGTATCTGAAAATCTGTAAATGTACATAAAGAAAGGAGAGAGACTAACCTCGAGGTTGTGAGTTCGGTCAAAAACTGTCTGGACCTACGCCGAGAGCTGGAAATTGGCGCGCTGAAGTCCAGGGGGGGGTCCCTTTAAAAACTCAAAGCTGGTATGTTGGGGCGCTGTTAAATGCTATGTAAATTTTGGACGAAAATTTAGGCCAGCTGGAGACAGTGTGTCAAGTTTTTTTAGGGGCGAGCGCCCTCATGGGCGAGGCCCCTATTGGTATTGCTCAAGTTCTACTTTTTAGGGGCCGAGCGCCCTCATGGGCGAGGCCCCTATTGGTATTGCTCAAATTCTACTTTCTTCTTAGGGGCCGAGCGCCCTCATGGGCGATGGCCCCTATTGGTATTGCTAAAGTTCTACTTCCTTCTTCTTCTTCTTTAGGGGCCGAGCGCCCTCATGGGCGAGGCCCCTATTGGTATTGCTCAAATTCTACTTTCTTCTTCTTCTTCTGCCAGTTTTTTTGTCCGTCCTAATCTCTGAAACTGCTGAATGAATTTTTTGAAACTTGGCACAATGTTGAAGGTCAATGAGAGGTAGTGCATGTTAGTCTTGAATATTTAATTAGTCATGTGACCTGGCTACAATTTTAAATGAAAATGTTTTTTACTGTCCCATTTCCATAAAATTTGACCGATCCAAAATCTTTTCGCAAACTTTATAGGCAATACTACCTAGATGCTATATATTAAATTTCAAGGAAATTGACCTGGCAGTTTTTGAGAGGAAGATTTATTGACCTTTGACCTCCCCTATACCTCTGCAGCTGAGCTATACAAATGGCTTATTCTTGCCTTTGTAAGAGTTCAGGGGGGCGGGGGCTAGTGACTACTGAACAATGACCAACAGGGGATAAAATTCCAAACCAATATTTGAGGATGAACTTGACCTATGACCCTAGCATGTTTCTATACCTCATTGATTATGCACATGTCTAATTCCAGCCTTCAAACCGGAGCAAGAGTTCTAATTTTTGGTACACAGGGACATGTATCAGTGTTAGGTTTTTAAACAAAATGTCACATGACCGGCACTTCCTATACCTCATTGATTATGCACATATCTAATTCTGGGCAAGCCAATAGAGCTGGAGGTCTGATTTTGGTATGTAGGAATAACTATTGAAAACAATTTTTTTCACAAAATGTCACATGACCTTGTGAGCCTTGACCTCAAATACACATATCTGTCAATAACTCAGTAACCACAAGGACTACACCCTTCATATTTGGTATGATGGGATACCTTATGGTACCATATGTCATGCCTCATTAAATATGCACATATCTAATTTTGGGCAAGCCAATAGAGTTAGAGGTCTGGTTTTTGGTATATAGGGATAACTATGGGATACAATTTTTTGACAAAATGTCACGTGACCTTGATGACCTTTGACCTCAAATATACATATCTGTCCATAACTCAGTAACCACAAGGGCTACACCCTTCATATTTGGTATGATGGGAGACCTTATGGTACCATATGTCATGCCATATTAAATATGCACATATCTAATTTTGGGCAAGCCAATAGAGTTAGAGGTCTGATTTTTGGTATATAGGGATAACTATGGGATACAAATTTTTTGACAAAATGTCACGTGACCTTGATGACCTTTGACCTCAAATATACATATATGTCCATAACTCAGTAACCACAAGGGCTACACCCTTCATACTTGGTAAGATGGGAGACCTTATGGTACTATAGGTCATGCCTCATTTAATATGCACATATCTAATTCTGGGCAAGCCAATAGAGTTAGAGGTCTGGTTTTTGGTATAGAGGGATAACTATGGGATACAATTTTTTTTGACAAAATGTCACGTGACCTTGATGACCTTTGACCTCAAATATACATATATGTCCATAACTCAGTAACCACAAGGGCTACACCCTTCATATTTGGTATGATGGGAGACCTTATGGTACCCTATGTCATGTCTCATTAAATATGCACATATCTAATTTTGACCAAGCCAATAGAGTTAGAGGTCTGGTTTTGTGGTATATAGGGATAACTATGGGATACAATTTTTTAACAAAATGTCACGTGACCTCGATGACCTTTGACCTGAAATATACATATCTGTCCATAACTCAGGAACCACAAGGGCTAGACGCTTCTTATTTGGTATAAAGGGAGACCTTATGGTGCAATATCTGGTACCTCATTAAATATGCACATATCTAATTTTTGGCAAGCCAATACAGCTAGAGGTCTGATTTTTTGTATATGGGAATCAGTATGGGATACAATTTTTTGACAAAATGTCACGTGACTCCAATGACCTTTGACCTCAAATATATATATTTGTCCATAACTCTGTAATCAACAGTGCTATACCCTTTGACCCCAAATGTACGTATGTACCTAAACGTGAGCAACAATTAGTACAGAAACCTTCATGTTTGTTATGATTGCAGATCTCAAGATGACGCCGTATGTTTCGCATCAACTATGCGAGCTGCTCGGCCCGCCAACGCTGCTTGCAGCTTTAATCTTCTTCTTCTTATTCTTCTGCCGTTTTTTGTCCGTCCTAATCTCAGAAACTGCTGAATGAATTTTTTTGAAACTTGGTACAATGTTTAAGGTCTATGAGAGGTAGTGCATGTTAGTCTTCAATATTTAATTAGTCATGTGACCTGGCTACAATTTTGAAATGAAAATGTTTTTTACTGTCCCATTTCCATAAAATTTGACCGATCCAAATACTTTTCGCAAACTTTATAGGCAATACTACCTAGATGCTATAAATTAAATTTCAAGGAAATTCACCAGGCAGTTTTTGAGAAGAAGATTTTTAAAGTATTATTTTTCTGATTTTTCAATGACCTTTGACCTCCCCTATACCTCTGCAGCTAAGCTATACCAATGGCTTATTCTGGCCTATGTAAGAGTCCTGGGGGCGGGGGCTAGTGACTACTGAACAATGACCAACAGGGTATCAAACTGCAAATCAATGTTTTGAGATGAACTTGACCTATGACCCTAGCATGTTTCTAAACCTCATTTATTATGCACATCTCTAATTCTGGCAAGAAAATACAGCTGGAGGTCTGATTTTTGGTATAAAGGGATAACTATTGAAAACAATTTTTTTCACAACATGTCACATGACCTTGTGACCCTTGACCTCAAATATACATATCTGTCAATAACTCAGTAACCACAAGAGCTACACCCTTCATATTTGGTATGATGGGAGACCTTATGGTACCATATGTCATGCCTCATTAAATATGCACATATCTAATTTTGGGCAAGCCAATAGAGTTAGAGGTCTGATTTTTGGTATATAGGGATAACTATGGGATACAATTTTTTTGACAAAATGTCACGTGACCTTGATGACCTTTGACCTCAAATATACATATCTGTCCATAACTCAGTAACCACAAGGGCTACACCCTTTATACTTTGTATGATTGGAGACCTTATGGTACCATATGTCATGCCTCATTAAATATGCACATATCGAATTCTTGGCAAGCCAATAGAGTTAGAGGTCTGATTTTTGGTATATAGGGATAACTATGGGATACAATTTTTTTGACTAAATGTCACGTGACCTCGATGACCTTTGACCTAAAATATACATATCTGTCCATAACTCAGTAACCACAAGGGCTACACCCTTCATATTTGGTATGATTGGAGACCTTTTGGTACTATAGGTCATGCCTCATTTAATATGCACATATCTAATTCTGGGCAAGCCAATAGAGTTAGAGGTCTGGTTTTTGGTATATAGGGATAACTATGGGATACAATTTTTTTGACAAAATGTCACGTGACCTCGATGACCTTTGACCTCAAATATACATATATGTCCATAAATCAGTAACCACAAGGGCTACACCCTTCATATTTGGTATTATGGGAGACCTAATGGTACCATATGTCAAGCCTTATTAAATATGCACATATCTAATTTTGGGCAAGCCAATAGAGTTAGAGGTCTGATTTTTTGTATAAAAGGATAACTATGGGATACAATTTTTTTGACAAAATGTCACGTGACCTTGATGACCTTTGACCTAAAATATACATATCTGTCCATAACTCAGTAAACACAAGGGGTACACCCTTCATATTTGGTATGAAGGAAGACCTTATGGTACCATATGTCATACCTCATTAAATATGCACATATCTAATTTTGGGCAAGCTAACAGAGCTAGAGGTCTGATATTTGGTATAAAGGGGTAACTATGCGATACAATTTTTTTGACAAAATGTCACGTGACCTCGATGACCTTTGACCTCAATTATACATTAATATCGATGACCTTTGACCTAAAATATACATATCTGTCCATAACTCAGTAACCACAAGGGCTACACCCTTCATATTTGGTATGATTGGAGACCTTTTGGTACGATAGGTCATGCCTCATTTAATATGCACATATCTAATTCTGGGCAAGCCAATAGAGTTAGAGGTCTGGTTTTTGGTATATAGGGATAACTATGGGATACAATTTTTTTTGACAAAATGTCACGTGACCTTGATGACCTTTGACCTCAATATACATATATGTCCATAACTCAGTAACCACAAGGGCTACACCTTCATATTTGGTATGATGGGAGACCTTATGGTACCCTATGTCTTGTCTCATTAAATATGCACATATCTAATTTTGACCAAGCCAATAGAGTTAGAGGTCTGGTTTTTGGTATATAGGGATAACTATGGGATACAATTTTTTAACAAAATGTCACGTGACCTCGATGACCTTTGACCTGAAATATACATATCTGTCCATAACTCAGGAACCACAAGGGCTAGACGCTTCTTATTTGGTATAAAGGGAGACCTTATGGTGCAATATCTGGTACCTCATTAAATATGCACATATCTAATTTTTGGCAAGCCAATACAGCTAGAGGTCTGATTTTTTGTATATGGGAATCAGTATGGGATACAATTTTTTGACAAAATGTCACGTGACTCCAATGACCTTTGACCTCAAAATATATATTTGTCCATAACTCTGTAATCAACAGTGCTAAACCCTTTGACCCCAAATGTACGTATGTACCTAAACGTGAGCAACAATTAGTACAGAAACCTTCATGTTTGTTATGATTGCAGATCTCAAGATGACGCCGTATGTTTCGCATCAACTATGCGAGCTGCTCGGCCCCGCCAACGCTGCTTGCAGCTTTAATCTTCTTCTTCTTATTCTTCTGCCGTTTTTTGTCCGTCCTAATCTCAGAAACTGCTGAATGAATTTTTTTGAAACTTGGTACAATGTTTAAGGTCTATGAGAGGTAGTGCATGTTAGTCTTCAATATTTAATTAGTCATGTGACCTGGCTACAATTTTGAAATGAAAATGTTTTTTACTGTCCCATTTCCATAAAATTTGACCGATCCAAATACTTTTCGCACACTTTATAGGCAATACTACCTAGATGCTATAAATTAAATTTCAAGGAAATTCACCAGGCAGTTTTTGAGAAGAAGATTTTTAAAGTATTATTTTTCTGATTTTTCAATGACCTTTGACCTCCCCTATACCTCTGCAGCTAAGCTATACCAATGGCTTATTCTGGCCTATGTAAGAGTCCTGGGGGCGGGGGCTAGTGACTACTGAACAATGACCAACAGGGTATCAAACTGCAAATCAATGTTTTGAGGATGAACTTGACCTATGACCCTAGCATGTTTCTAAACCTCATTTATTATGCACATCTCTAATTCTGGGCAAGAAATACAGCTGCAGGTCTGATTTTTGGTATAAAGGGATAACTATTGAAAACAATTTTTTTCACAACATGTCACATGACCTTGTGACCCTTGACCTCAAATATACATATCTGTCAATAACTCAGTAACCACAAGAGCTACACCCTTCATATTTGGTATGATGGGAGACCTAATGGTACCATATGTCATGCCTCATTAAATATGCACATATCTAATTTTGGGCAAGCCAATAGAGTTAGAGGTCTGATTTTTGGTATATAGGGATAACTATGGGATACAATTTTTTTGACTAAATGTCACGTGACCTTGATGACCTTTGACCTCAAATATACATATCTGTCCATAACTCAGTAACCACAAGGGCTACACCCTTTATACTTTGTATGATTGGAGACCTTATGGTACCATATGTCATGCCTCATTAAATATGCACATATCGAATTCTTGGCAAGCCAATAGAGTTAGAGGTCTGATTTTTGGTATATAGGGATAACTATGGGATACAATTTTTTGACTAAATGTCACGTGACCTCGATGACCTTTGACCTAAAATATACATATCTGTCCATAACTCAGTAACCACAAGGGCTACACCCTTCATATTTGGTATGATTGGAGACCTTTTGGTACTATAGGTCATGCCTCATTTAATATGCACATATCTAATTCTGGGCAAGCCAATAGAGTTAGAGGTCTGGTTTTTGGTATATAGGGATAACTATGGGATACAATTTTTTTGACAAAATGTCACGTGACCTCGATGACCTTTGACCTCAAATATACATATATGTCCATAACTCAGTAACCACAAGGGCTACACCCTTCATATTTGGTATAATGGGAGACCTTATGCTACCATATGTCAAGCCTTATTAAATATGCACATATATAATTTTGGGCAAGCCAATAGAGTTAGAGGTCTGATTTTTGGTATAAAGGGATAACTATGGGATACAATTTTTTTGACAAAATGTCACGTGACCTCGATGACCTTTGACCTCAAATATACATATCTGTCCATAACTCAGTAACCACAAGGGCTACACCCTTCATATTTGGTATGATGGGAGACCTTATGGTACCATATGTCATACCTCATTAAATATGCATATATCTAATTTTGGGCAAGCTAACAGAGCTAGAGGTCTGATATTTGGTATAAAGGGGTAACTATGCGATACAATTTTTTTGACAAAATGTCACGTGACCTCGATGACCTTTGACCTCAATTATACATTAATATCCTAAACTCAGTAACCACAAGGGCTATACCCTTCATATTTGCTATGATGGGAGACCTTATGGTACCACATATCATGCCTCATTAAATATGCACATATCTAATTTTTGGCAAGCCAACAGAGTTAGAGGTCTGATTTCTGGTATATAGGGATAACTATGGGATACAATTTTTTTGACAAAATGTCACGTGACCTCGATGACCTTTGACCTCAAATATAGATATCTGGCCATAACTCAGTAACCAACAGTGCTATACCCTTAAACTGCAAATATACATATGTACCTAAACGTAAACAACAATTAGTACAAAAACCTTAATGTTTGGTATAATTGCAGATCCCAAGGTGACGTCTTATGTTTCTCATCAACTATGCGAGCTGCTCGGCCCCTACAACGCTGCTTGCAGCTTTAATTCTTCTTCTTCTTCTTCTGCCGTTTTTTTGTCGGTCCTAATCTCTGAAACTGCTCAATGAAATTTTTTGAAACTTGGTACAATGTTTAAGGTCAATGAGAGGTAGTGCATGTTAGTCTTGAATTTTTAATTAGTCATGTGACCTGGCTACAATTTTGAAATGAAAATGTTTTTTACTGTCCCATTTCCATAAAATTTGACCGATCCAAAATCTTTTCGCAAACTTTATAGGCCATACTATCTAGATGCTATATACTAAATTTCAAGTAATTGACCAGGCAGTTTTTGAGAAGAAGATTTTTAAAGTATTATTTTTCTGATTTTTCAATGACCTTTGACCTCCCCTGTACCTCTGCAGCTAAGCTATACCGATGGCTTATTGTGGCCTATGTGAGTGACGTGGGGGCCGGGGCTTGTCACTACTGAACAATGACCAACAGGGGATCAAACTGCAAATCAATGTTTTGAGGATGAACTTGACCTATGACCCTAGCATGTTTCTAAACCTCATTTATTATGCACATATCTAATTTTGGGCAAGCCAATAGAGCTGGAGGTCTGATTTTTGGTATAAAGTGATAACTATTGAAAACAATTTTTTTCACAAAATGTCACATGACCTTGATGACCTTTGACCTCAAATATACATATATGTCCATAACTCAGTAACCACAAGGACTACACCCTTCATACTTGGTATGATGGGAGACCTTATGGTACCAAAGGTCATGCCTCATTAAATATGCACATATCTAATTCTGGGCAAGCCAATAGAGTTAGAGGTCTATTTTTTGGTATATAGGGATAACTATGGGATACAATTTTTTTGACAAAATGTCATGTGACCTTGATGACCTTTGACCTCAACTATACATATATGTCCATAACTCAGTAACCACAAGGGCTACACCCTTCATACTTGGTATGATGGGAGACCTTATGGTACTATAGGTCATGCCTCATTTAATATGCACATATCTAATTCTGGGCAAGCCAATAGAGTTAGAGGTCTGATTTTTGGTATATAGGGATAACTATGGGATACAATTTTTTTGACAAAATGTCACGTGACCTTGATGACCTTTGACCTCAAATATACATATATGTCCATAACTCAGTAACCATAAGGGCTACACCCTTCATACTTGGTATGATGGGAGACCTTATGGTACTATAGGTCATGCCTCATTTAATATGCACATATCTAATTCTGGGCAAGAAAATAGAGTTAGAGGTATGGTTTTTGGTATATAGGGATAACTATGGGATACAATTTTTTTGACAAAATGTCACGTGACCTTGATGACCTTTGACCTCAAATATACATATATGTCCATAACGCAGTATCCACAAGGGCTACACCCTTCATACTTGGTATGATGGAGACCTTATGGTACTATAGGTCATGCCTCATTTAATATGCACATATCTAATTTTTGGCAAGCCAATACAGCTAGAGGTCTGATTTTTTGTATATGGGAATCAGTATGGGATACAATTTTTTGACAAAATGTCACGTGACTCCAATGACCTTTGACCTCAAATATATATATTTGTCCATAACTCTGTAATCAACAGTGCTAAACCCTTTGACCCCAAATGTACGTATGTACCTAAACGTGAGCAACAATTAGTACAGAAACCTTCATGTTTGTTATGATTGCAGATCTCAAGATGACGCCGTATGTTTCGCATCAACTATGCGAGCTGCTCGGCCCCGCCAACGCTGCTTGCAGCTTTAATCTTCTTCTTCTTATTCTTCTGCCGTTTTTTGTCCGTCCTAATCTCAGAAACTGCTGAATGATTTTTTTGAAACTTGGTACAATGTTTAAGGTCTATGAGAGGTAGTGCATGTTAGTCTTCAATATTTAATTAGTCATGTGACCTGGCTACAATTTGAAATGAAAATGTTTTTTACTGTCCCATTTCCATAAAATTTGACCGATCCAAATACTTTTCGCAAACTTTATAGGCAATACTACCTAGATGCTATAAATTAAATTTCAAGGAAATTCACCAGGCAGTTTTTGAGAAGAAGATTTTTAAAGTATTATTTTTCTGATTTTTCAATGACCTTTGACCTCCCCTATACCTCTGCAGCTAAGCTATACCAATGGCTTATTTGGCCTATGTAAGAGTCCTGGGGGCGGGGGCTAGTGACTACTGAACAATGACCAACAGGGTATCAAACTGCAAATCAATGTTTTGAGGATGAACTTGACCTATGACCCTAGCATGTTTCTAAACCTCATTTATTATGCACATCTCTAATTCTGGGCAAGAAAATACAGCTGGAGGTCTGATTTTTGGTATAAAGGGATAACTATTGAAAACAATTTTTTTCACAACATGTCACATGACCTTGTGACCCTTGACCTCAAATATACATATCTGTCAATAACTCAGTAACCACAAGAGCTACACCCTTCATATTTGGTATGATGGGAGACCTAATGGTACCATATGTCATGCCTCATTAAATATGCACATATCTAATTTTGGGCAAGCCAATAGAGTTAGAGGTCTGATTTTTGGTATATAGGGATAACTATGGGATACAATTTTTTTGACTAAATGTCACGTGACCTTGATGACCTTTGACCTCAAATATACATATCTGTCCATAACTCAGTAACCACAAGGGCTACACCCTTTATACTTTGTATGATTGGAGACCTTATGGTACCATATGTCATGCCTCATTAAATATGCACATATCGAATTCTTGGCAAGCCAATAGAGTTAGAGGTCTGATTTTTGGTATATAGGGATAACTATGGGATACAATTTTTTTGACTAAATGTCACGTGACCTCGATGACCTTTGACCTAAAATATACATATCTGTCCATAACTCAGTAACCACAAGGGCTACACCCTTCATATTTGGTATGATTGGAGACCTTTTGGTACTATAGGTCATGCCTCATTTAATATGCACATATCTAATTCTGGGTAAGCCAATAGAGTTAGAGGTCTGGTTTTTGGTATATAGGGATAACTATGGGATACAATTTTTTTGACAAAATGTCACGTGACCTCGATGACCTTTGACCTCAAATATACATATATGTCCATAAATCAGTAACCACAAGGGCTACACCCTTCATATTTGGTATTATGGGAGACCTAATGGTACCATATGTCAAGCCTTATTAAATATGCACATATCTAATTTTGGGCAAGCCAATAGAGTTAGAGGTCTGATTTTTTGTATAAAAGGATAACTATGGGATACAATTTTTTTGACAAAATGTCACGTGACCTTGATGACCTTTGACCTAAAATATACATATCTGTCCATAACTCAGTAAACACAAGGGGTACACCCTTCATATTTGGTATGAAGGAAGACCTTATGGTACCATATGTCATACCTCATTAAATATGCACATATCTAATTTTGGGCAAGCTAACAGAGCTAGAGGTCTGATATTTGGTATAAAGGGGTAACTATGCGATACAATTTTTTGACAAAATGTCACGTGACCTCGATGACCTTTGACCTCAATTATACATTAATATCGATGACCTTTGACCTAAAATATACATATCTGTCCATAACTCAGTAACCACAAGGGCTACACCCTTCATACTTGGTATGATGGGAGACCTTATGGTACTATAGGTCATGCCTCATTAAATATGCACATATCTAATTCTGGGCAAGCCAATAGAGTTAGAGGTCTGGTTTTTGGTATATAGGGATAACTATGGGATACAATTTTTTTTGACAAAATGTCACGTGACCTTGATGACCTTTGACCTCAAATATACATATATGTCCATAACTCATTAACCACAAGGGCTACACCCTTCATACTTGGTATGATGGGAGACCTTATGGCACCCTATGTCTTGTCTCATTAAATATGCACATATCTAATTTTGGCCAAGCCAATAGAGTTAGAGGTCTGGTTTTTGGTATATAGGGATAACTATGGGATACAATTTTTTTGACAAAATGTCACGTGACCTCGATGACCTTTGACCTGAAATATACATATCTGTCCATAACTCAGGAACCACAAGGGCTAGACGCTTCTTATTTGGTATAAAGGGAGACCTTATGGTGCAATATCTGGTACCTCATTAAATATGCACATATCTAATTTTTGGCAAGCCAATACAGCTAGAGGTCTGATTTTTGTATATGGGAATCAGTATGGGATACAATTTTTTTGACAAAATGTCACGTGACCTCGATGACCTTTGACCTCAATTATACATTAATATCCTAAACTCAGTAACCACAAGGGCTATACCCTTCATATTTGGTATGATGGCAGACCTTTTGGTACCATATGTCATGCCTCATTAAATATGCACATATCTAATTTTTGGCAAGCCAACAGAGTTAGAGGTCTGATTTCTGGTATATAGGGATAACTATGGGATACAATTTTTTTGACAAAATGTCACGTGACCTCGATGACCTTTGACCTCAAATATAGATATCTGGCCATAACTCAGTAACCAACAGTGCTATACCCTTAAACTGCAAATATACATATGTACCTAAACGTAAACAACAATTAGTACAAAAACCTTAATGTTTGGTATAATTGCAGATCCCAAGGTGACGTCTTATGTTTCTCATCAACTATGCGAGCTGCTCGGCCCCTACAACGCTGCTTGCAGCTTTAATTCTTCTTCTTCTTCTTCTGCCGTTTTTTTGTCGGTCCTAATCTCTGAAACTGCTCAATGAAATTTTTTGAAACTTGGTACAATGTTTAAGGTCAATGAGAGGTAGTGCATGTTAGTCTTGAATTTTTAATTAGTCATGTGACCTGGCTACAATTTTGAAATGAAAATGTTTTTTACTGTCCCATTTCCATAAAATTTGACCGATCCAAAATCTTTTCGCAAACTTTATAGGCCATACTATCTAGATGCTATATACTAAATTTCAAGTAAATTGACCAGGCAGTTTTTGAGAAGAAGATTTTTAAAGTATTATTTTTCTGATTTTTCAATGACCTTTGACCTCCCCTGTACCTCTGCAGCTAAGCTATACCGATGGCTTATTGTGGCCTATGTGAGTGACGTGGGGGCCGGGGCTTGTCACTACTGAACAATGACCAACAGGGGATCAAACTGCAAATCAATGTTTTGAGGATGAACTTGACCTATGACCCTAGCATGTTTCTAAACCTCATTTATTATGCACATATCTAATTTTGGGCAAGCCAATAGAGCTGGAGGTCTGATTTTTGGTATAAAGTGATAACTATTGAAAACAATTTTTTTCACAAAATGTCACATGACCTTGATGACCTTTGACCTCAAATATACATATATGTCCATAACTCAGTAACCACAAGGACTACACCCTTCATACTTGGTATGATGGGAGACCTTATGGTACCAAAGGTCATGCCTCATTAAATATGCACATATCTAATTCTGGGCAAGCCAATAGAGTTAGAGGTCTATTTTTTGGTATATAGGGATAACTATGGGATACAATTTTTTTGACAAAATGTCATGTGACCTTGATGACCTTTGACCTCAACTATACATATATGTCCATAACTCAGTAACCAAACACAAGGGCTACACCCTTCATACTTGGTATGATGGGAGACCTTATGGTACTATAGGTCATGCCTCATTTAATATGCACATATCTAATTCTGGGCAAGCCAATAGAGTTAGAGGTCTGATTTTTGGTATATAGGGATAACTATGGGATACAATTTTTTTGACAAAATGTCACGTGACCTTGATGACCTTGATGACTTTGACCTCAAATATACATATATGTCCATAACTCAGTAACCATAAGGGCTACACCCTTCATACTTGGTATGATGGGAGACCTTATGGTACTATAGGTCATGCCTCATTTAATATGCACATATCTAATTCTGGGCAAGAAAATAGAGTTAGAGGTATGGTTTTTGGTATATAGGGATAACTATGGGATACAATTTTTTTGACAAAATGTCACGTGACCTTGATGACCTTTGACCTCAAATATACATATATGTCCATAACTCAGTATCCACAAGGGCTACACCCTTCATACTTGGTATGATGGGAGACCTTATGGTACTATAGGTCATGCCTCATTTAATATGCACATATCTAATTTTTGGCAAGCCAATACAGCTAGAGGTCTGATTTTTTGTATATGGGAATCAGTATGGGATACAATTTTTTGACAAAATGTCACGTGACTCCAATGACCTTTGACCTCAAATATATATATTTGTCCATAACTCTGTAATCAACAGTGCTAAACCCTTTGACCCCAAATGTACGTATGTACCTAAACGTGAGCAACAATTAGTACAGAAACCTTCATGTTTGTTATGATTGCAGATCTCAAGATGACGCCGTATGTTTCGCATCAACTATGCGAGCTGCTCGGCCCCGCCAACGCTGCTTGCAGCTTTAATCTTCTTCTTCTTATTCTTCTGCCGTTTTTTGTCCGTCCTAATCTCAGAAACTGCTGAATGAATTTTTTTGAAACTTGGTACAATGTTTAAGGTCTATGAGAGGTAGTGCATGTTAGTCTTCAATATTTAATTAGTCATGTGACCTGCTACAATTTTGAAATGAAAATGTTTTTTACTGTCCCATTTCCATAAAATTTGACCGATCCAAATACTTTTCGCAAACTTTATAGGCAATACTACCTAGATGCTATAAATTAAATTTCAAGGAAATTCACCAGGCAGTTTTTGAGAAGAAGATTTTTAAAGTATTATTTTTCTGATTTTTCAATGACCTTTGACCTCCCTATACCTCTGCAGCTAAGCTATACCAATGGCTTATTCTGGCCTATGTAAGAGTCCTGGGGGCGGGGGCTAGTGACTACTGAACAATGACCAACAGGGTATCAAACTGCAAATCAATGTTTTGAGGATGAACTTGACCTATGACCCTAGCATGTTTCTAAACCTCATTTATTATGCACATCTCTAATTCTGGGCAAGAAAATACAGCTGGAGGTCTGATTTTTGGTATAAAGGGATAACTATTGAAAACAATTTTTTCACAACATGTCACATGACCTTGTGACCCTTGACCTCAAATATACATATCTGTCAATAACTCAGTAACCACAAGAGCTACACCCTTCATATTTGGTATGATGGGAGACCTAATGGTACCATATGTCATGCCTCATTAAATATGCACATATCTAATTTTGGGCAAGCCAATAGAGTTAGAGGTCTGATTTTTGGTATATAGGATAACTATGGGATACAATTTTTTGACTAAATGTCACGTGACCTTGATGACCTTTGACCTCAAATATACATATCTGTCCATAACTCAGTAACCACAAGGGCTACACCCTTTATACTTTGTATGATTGGAGACCTTATGGTACCATATGTCATGCCTCATTAAATATGCACATATCGAATTCTTGGCAAGCCAATAGAGTTAGAGGTCTGATTTTTGGTATATAGGGATAACTATGGGATACAATTTTTTGACTAAATGTCACGTGACCTCGATGACCTTTGACCTAAAATATACATATCTGTCCATAACTCAGTAACCACAAGGGCTACACCCTTCATATTTGGTATGATTGGAGACCTTTTGGTACTATAGGTCATGCCTCATTTAATATGCACATATCTAATTCTGGGTAAGCCAATAGAGTTAGAGGTCTGGTTTTTGGTATATAGGGATAACTATGGGATACAATTTTTTTGACAAAATGTCACGTGACCTCGATGACCTTTGACCTCAAATATACATATATGTCCATAAATCAGTAACCACAAGGGCTACACCCTTCATATTTGGTATTATGGGAGACCTAATGGTACCATATGTCAAGCCTTATTAAATATGCACATATCTAATTTTGGGCAAGCCAATAAGTTAGAGGTCTGATTTTTTGTATAAAAGGATAACTATGGGATACAATTTTTTTTGACAAAATGTCACGTGACCTTGATGACCTTTGACCTAAAATATACATATCTGTCCATAACTCAGTAAACACAAGGGGTACACCCTTCATATTTGGTATGAAGGAAGACCTTATGGTACCATATGTCATACCTCATTAAATATGCACATATCTAATTTTGGGCAAGCTAACAGAGCTAGAGGTCTGATATTTGGTATAAAGGGGTAACTATGCGATACAATTTTTTTGACAAAATGTCACGTGACCTCGATGACCTTTGACCTCAATTATACATTAATATCGATGACCTTTGACCTAAAATATACATATCTGTCCATAACTCAGTAACCACAAGGGCTACACCCTTCATATTTGGTATGATTGGAGACCTTTTGGTACTATAGGTCATGCCTCATTTAATATGCACATATCTAATTCTGGGCAAGCCAATAGAGTTAGAGGTCTGGTTTTTGGTATAGAGGGATAACTATGGGATACAATTTTTTTGACAAAATGTCACGTGACCTTGATGACCTTTGACCTCAAATATACATATATGTCCATAACTCAGTAACCACAAGGGCTACACCTTCATATTTGGTATGATGGGAGACCTTATGGTACCCTATGTCTTGTCTCATTAAATGCACATATCTAATTTTGACCAAGCCAATAGAGTTAGAGGTCTGGTTTTTGGTATATAGGGATAACTATGGGATACAATTTTTTAACAAAATGTCACGTGACCTCGATGACCTTTGACCTGAAATATACATATCTGTCCATAACTCAGGAACCACAAGGGCTAGACGCTTCTTATTTGGTATAAAGGGAGACCTTATGGTGCAATATCTGGTACCTCATTAAATATGCACATATCTAATTTTTGGCAAGCCAATACAGCTAGAGGTCTGATTTTTTGTATATGGGAATCAGTATGGGATACAATTTTTTGACAAAATGTCACGTGACCTCGATGACCTTTGACCTCAATTATACATTAATATCCTAAACTCAGTAACCACAAGGGCTATACCCTTCATTTTGGTATGATGGCAGACCTTTTGGTACCATATGTCATGCCTCATTAAATATGCACATATCTAATTTTTGGCAAGCCAACAGAGTTAGAGGTCTGATTTCTGGTATATAGGGATAACTATGGGATACAATTTTTTGACAAATGTCACGTGACCTCGATGACCTTTGACCTCAAATATAGATATCTGGCCATAACTCAGTAACCAACAGTGCTATACCCTTAAACTGCAAATATACATATGTACCTAAACGTAAACAACAATTAGTACAAAAACCTTAATGTTTGGTATAATTGCAGATCCCAAGGTGACGTCTTATGTTTCTCATCAACTATGCGAGCTGCTCGGCCCCTACAACGCTGCTTGCAGCTTTAATTCTTCTTCTTCTTCTTCTGCCGTTTTTTTGTCGGTCCTAATCTCTGAAACTGCTCAATGAAATTTTTGAAACTTGGTACAATGTTTAAGGTCAATGAGAGGTAGTGCATGTTAGTCTTGAATTTTTAATTAGTCATGTGACCTGGCTACAATTTTGAAATGAAAATGTTTTTTACGTCCCATTTCCATAAAATTGACCGATCCAAAATCTTTTCGCAAACTTTATAGGCCATACTATCTAGATGCTATATACTAAATTTCAAGTAAATTGACCAGGCAGTTTTTGAGAAGAAGATTTTTAAAGTATTATTTTTCTGATTTTTCAATGACCTTTGACCTCCCCTGTACCTCTGCAGCTAAGCTATACCGATGGCTTATTGTGGCCTATGTGAGTGACGTGGGGGGCCGGGGCTTGTCACTACTGAACAATGACCAACAGGGGATCAAACTGCAAATCAATGTTTTGAGGATGAACTTGACCTATGACCCTAGCATGTTTCTAAACCTCATTTATTATGCACATATCTAATTTTGGGCAAGCCAATAGAGCTGGAGGTCTGATTTTTGGTATAAAGTGATAACTATTGAAAACAATTTTTTTCACAAAATGTCACATGACCTTGATGACCTTTGACCTCAAATATACATATATGTCCATAACTCAGTAACCACAAGGACTACACCCTTCATACTTGGTATGATGGGAGACCTTATGGTACCAAAGGTCATGCCTCATTAAATATGCACATATCTAATTCTGGGCAAGCCAATAGAGTTAGAGGTCTATTTTTGGTATATAGGGATAACTATGGGATACAATTTTTTTGACAAAATGTCATGTGACCTTGATGACCTTTGACCTCAACTATACATATATGTCCATAACTCAGTAACCACAAGGGCTACACCCTTCATACTTGGTATGATGGGAGACCTTATGGTACTATAGGTCATGCCTCATTTAATATGCACATATCTAATTCTGGGCAAGCCAATAGAGTTAGAGGTCTGATTTTTGGTATATAGGGATAACTATGGGATACAATTTTTTGACAAAATGTCACGTGACCTTGATGACCTTTGACCTCAAATATACATATATGTCCATAACTCAGTAACCATAAGGGCTACACCCTTCATACTTGGTATGATGGGAGACCTTATGGTACTATAGGTCATGCCTCATTTAATATGCACATATCTAATTCTGGGCAAGAAAATAGAGTTAGAGGTATGGTTTTTGGTATATAGGGATAACTATGGGATACAATTTTTTTGACAAAATGTCACGTGACCTTGATGACCTTTGACCTCAAATATACATATATGTCCATAACGCAGTATCCACAAGGGCTACACCCTTCATACTTGGTATGATGGGAGACCTTATGGTACTATAGGTCATGCCTCATTTAATATGCACATATCTAATTTTTGGCAAGCCAATACAGCTAGAGGTCTGATTTTTTGTATATGGGAATCAGTATGGGATACAATTTTTTGACAAAATGTCACGTGACTCCAATGACCTTTGACCTCAAATATATATATTTGTCCATAACTCTGTAATCAACAGTGCTAAACCCTTTGACCCCAAATGTACGTATGTACCTAAACGTGAGCAACAATTAGTACAGAAACCTTCATGTTTGTTATGATTGCAGATCTCAAGATGACGCCGTATGTTTCGCATCAACTATGCGAGCTGCTCGGCCCCGCAACGCTGCTTGCAGCTTTAATCTTCTTCTTCTTATTCTTCTGCCGTTTTTTGTCCGTCCTAATCTCAGAAACTGCTGAATGAATTTTTTTGAAACTTGGTACAATGTTTAAGGTCTATGAGAGGTAGTGCATGTTAGTCTTCAATATTTAATTAGTCATGTGACCTGGCTACAATTTGAAATGAAAATGTTTTTACTGTCCCATTTCCATAAAATTTGACCGATCCAAATACTTTTCGCAAACTTTATAGGCAATACTACCTAGATGCTATAAATTAAATTTCAAGGAAATTCACCAGGCAGTTTTTGAGAAGAAGATTTTTAAAGTATTATTTTTCTGATTTTTCAATGACCTTTGACCTCCCTATACCTCTGCAGCTAAGCTATACCAATGGCTTATTCTGGCCTATGTAAGAGTCCTGGGGGCGGGGGCTAGTGACTACTGAACAATGACCAACAGGGTATCAAACTGCAAATCAATGTTTTGAGGATGAACTTGACCTATGACCCTAGCATGTTTCTAAACCTCATTTATTATGCACATCTCTAATTCTGGGCAAGAAAATACAGCTGGAGGTCTGATTTTTGGTATAAAGGGATAACTATTGAAAACAATTTTTTTCACAACATGTCACATGACCTTGTGACCCTTGACC
Organism: Ptychodera flava; assembly: GCF_041260155.1. NCBI lineage: Eukaryota > Metazoa > Hemichordata > Enteropneusta > Ptychoderidae > Ptychodera > Ptychodera flava. Next base: position 526,254 of record NW_027248403.1, read on the forward strand.
TCAAATATACATATCTGTCAATAACTCAGTAACCACAAGAGCTACACCCTTCATATTTGGTATGATGGGAGACCTAATGGTACCATATGTCATGCCTCATTAAATATGCACATATCTAATTTTGGGCAAGCCAATAGAGTTAGAGGTCTGATTTTTGGTATATAGGGATAACTATGGGATACAATTTTTTGACTAAATGTCACGTGACCTTGATGACCTTTGACCTCAAATATACATATCTGTCCATAACTCAGTAACCACAAGGGCTACACCCTTTATACTTTGTATGATTGGAGACCTTATGGTACCATATGTCATGCCTCATTAAATATGCACATATCGAATTCTTGGCAAGCCAATAGAGTTAGAGGTCTGATTTTTGGTATATAGGGATAACTATGGGATACAATTTTTTTGACTAAATGTCACGTGACCTCGATGACCTTTGACCTAAAATATACATATCTGTCCATAACTCAGTAACCACAAGGGCTACACCCTTCATATTTGTATGATTGGAGACCTTTTGGTACTATAGGTCATGCCTCATTTAATATGCACATATCTAATTCTGGGTAAGCCAATAGAGTTAGAGGTCTGGTTTTTGGTATATAGGGATAACTATGGGATACAATTTTTTTGACAAAATGTCACGTGACCTCGATGACCTTTGACCTCAAATATACATATATGTCCATAAATCAGTAACCACAAGGGCTACACCCTTCATATTTGGTATTATGGGAGACCTAATGGTACCATATGTCAAGCCTATTAAATATGCACATATCTAATTTTGGGCAAGCCAATAAAGTTAGAGGTCTGATTTTTTGTATAAAAGGATAACTATGGGATACAATTTTTTGACAAAATGTCACGTGACCTTGATGACCTTTGACCTAAAATATACATATCTGTCCATAACTCAGTAAACACAAGGGGTACACCCTCATATTTGGTATGAAGGAAGACCTTATGGTACCATATGTCATACCTCATTAAATATGCACATATCTAATTTTGGGCAAGCTAACAGAGCTAGAGGTCTGATATTTGGTATAAAGGGGTAACTATGCGATACAATTTTTTGACAAAATGTCACGTGACCTCGATGACCTTTGACCTCAATTATACATTAATATCGATGACCTTTGACCTAAAATATACATATCTGTCCATAACTCAGTAACCACAAGGGCTACACCCTTCATATTTGGTATGATTGGAGACCTTTTGGTACTATAGGTCATGCCTCATTTAATAGCACATATCTAATTCTGGGCAAGCCAATAGAGTTAGAGGTCTGGTTTTTGGTATATAGGGATAACTATGGGATACAATTTTTTTGACAAAATGTCACGTGACCTTGATGACCTTTGACCTCAAATATACATATATGTCCATAACTCAGTAACCACAAGGGCTACACCCTTCATATTTGGTATGATGGGAGACCTTATGGTACCCTATGTCTTGTCTCATTAAATATGCACATATCTAATTTTGGCCAAGCCAATAGAGTTAGAGGTCTGGTTTTTGGTATATAGGGATAACTATGGGATACAATTTTTTGACAAAATGTCACGTGACCTCGATGACCTTTGACCTCAAATATACATATCTGTCCATAACTCAGGAACCACAAGGGCTAGACGCTTCTTATTTGGTATAAAGGGAGACCTTATGGTGCAATATCTGGTACCTCATTAAATATGCACATATCTAATTTTTGGCAAGCCAATACAGCTAGAGGTCTGATTTTTTGTATATGGGAATCAGTATGGGATACAATTTTTTGACAAAATGTCACGTGACTCCAATGACCTTTGACCTCAAATATATATATTTGTCCATAACTCTGTAATCAACAGTGCTATACCCTTTGACCCCAAATGTACGTATGTACCTAAACGTGAGCAACAATTAGTACAGAAACCTTCATGTTTGTTATGATTGCAGATCTCAAGATGACGCCGTATGTTTCGCATCAACTATGCGAGCTGCTCGGCCCCGCCAACGCTGCTTGCAGCTTTAATCTTCTTCTTCTTATTCTTCTGCCGTTTTTTGTCCGTCCTAATCTCAGAACTGCTGAATGAATTTTTTGAAACTTGGTACAATGTTTAAGGTCTATGAGAGGTAGTGCATGTTAGTCTTCAATATTTAATTAGTCATGTGACCTGGCTACAATTTTGAAATGAAAATGTTTTTTACTGTCCCATTTCCATAAAATTTGACCGATCCAAATACTTTTCGCACACTTTATAGGCAATACTACCTAGATGCTATAAATTAAATTTCAAGGAAATTCACCAGGCAGTTTTTGAGAAGAAGATTTTTAAAGTATTATTTTTCTGATTTTTCAATGACCTTTGACCTCCCCTATACCTCTGCAGCTAAGCTATACCAATGGCTTATTCTGGCCTATGTAAGAGTCCTGGGGGCGGGGGCTAGTGACTACTGAACAATGACCAACAGGGTATCAAACTGCAAATCAATGTTTTGAGGATGAACTTGACCTATGACCCTAGCATGTTTCTAAACCTCATTTATTATGCACATCTCTAATTCTGGGCAAGAAAATACAGCTGGAGGTCTGATTTTTGGTATAAAGGGATAACTATTGAAAACAATTTTTTTCACAACATGTCACATGACCTTGTGACCCTTGACCTCAAATATACATATCTGTCAATAACTCAGTAACCACAAGAGCTACACCCTTCATATTTGGTATGATGGGAGACCTAATGGTACCATATGTCATGCCTCATTAAATATGCACATATCTAATTTTGGGCAAGCCAATAGAGTTAGAGGTCTGATTTTTGGTATATAGGGATAACTATGGGATACAATTTTTTTGACTAAATGTCACGTGACCTTGATGACCTTTGACCTCAAATATACATATCTGTCCATAACTCAGTAACCACAAGGGCTACACCCTTTATACTTTGTATGATTGGAGACCTTATGGTACCATATGTCATGCCTCATTAAATATGCACATATCGAATTCTTGGCAAGCCAATAGAGTTAGAGGTCTGATTTTTGGTATATAGGGATAACTATGGGATACAATTTTTTTGACTAAATGTCACGTGACCTCGATGACCTTTGACCTAAAATATACATATCTGTCCATAACTCAGTAACCACAAGGGCTACACCCTTCATATTTGGTATGATGGGAGACCTTTTGGTACTATAGGTCATGCCTCATTTAATATGCACATATCTAATTCTGGGCAAGCCAATAGAGTTAGAGGTCTGGTTTTTGGTATATAGGGATAACTATGGGATACAATTTTTTGACAAAATGTCACGTGACCTCGATGACCTTTGACCTCAAATATACATATATGTCCATAACTCAGTAACCACAAGGGCTACACCCTTCATACTTGGTATTATGGGAGACCTAATGGTACCATATGTCAAGCCTTATTAAATATGCACATATCTAATTTTGGGCAAGCCAATAGAGTTAGAGGTCTGATTTTTTGTATAAAAGGATAACTATGGGATACAATTTTTTGACAAAATGTCACGTGACCTTGATGACCTTTGACCTAAAATATACATATCTGTCCATAACTCAGTAAACACAAGGGGTACACCCTCATATTGGTATGATGGAAGACCTTATGGTACCATATGTCATACCTCATTAAATATGCACATATCTAATTTTGGGCAAGCTAACAGAGCTAGAGGTCTGATATTTGGTATAAAGGGGTAACTATGCGATACAATTTTTTTGACAAAATGTCACGTGACCTCGATGACCTTTGACCTCAATTATACATTAATATCCTAAACTCAGTAACCACAAGGGCTATACCCTTCATATTTGGTATGATGGCAGACCTTTTGGTACCATATGTCATGCCTCATTAAATATGCACATATCTAATTTTGGCAAGCCAACAGAGTTAGAGGTCTGATTTCTGGTATATAGGGATAACTATGGGATACAATTTTTTGACAAAATGTCACGTGACCTCGATGACCTTTGACCTCAAATATAGATATCTGGCCATAACTCAGTAACCAACAGTGCTATACCCTTAAACTGCAAATATACATATGTACCTAAACGTAAACAACAATTAGTACAAAAACCTTAATGTTTGGTATAATTGCAGATCCCAAGGTGACGTCTTATGTTTCTCATCAACTATGCGAGCTGCTCGGCCCCTACAACGCTGCTTGCAGCTTTAATTCTTCTTCTTCTTCTTCTGCCGTTTTTTTGTCGGTCCTAATCTCTGAAACTGCTCAATGAAATTTTTGAAACTTGGTACAATGCTTAAGGTCAATGAGAGGTAGTGCATGTTAGTCTTGAATTTTTAATTAGTCATGTGACCTGGCTACAATTTTGAAATGAAAATGTTTTTTACTGTCCCATTTCCATAAAATTTGACCGATCCAAAATCTTTTCGCAAACTTTATAGGCCATACTATCTAGATGCTATATACTAAATTTCAAGTAAATTGACCAGGCAGTTTTTGAGAAGAAGATTTTTAAAGTATTATTTTTCTGATTTTCAATGACCTTTGACCTCCCTGTACCTCTGCAGCTAAGCTATACCGATGGCTTATTGTGGCCTATGTGAGTGACGTGGGGGGCCGGGGGCTTGTCACTACTGAACAATGACCAACAGGGGATCAAACTGCAAATCAATGTTTTGAGGATGAACTTGACCTATGACCCTAGCATGTTTCTAAACCTCATTTATTATGCACATATCTAATTTTGGGCAAGCCAATAGAGCTGGAGGTCTGATTTTGGTATAAAGTGATAACTATTGAAAACAATTTTTTTCACAAAATGTCACATGACCTTGATGACCTTTGACCTCAAATATACATATATGTCCACAACTCAGTAACCACAAGGACTACACCCTCATACTTGGTATGATGGGAGACCTTATGGTACCAAAGGTCATGCCTCATTAAATATGCACATATCTAATTCTGGGCAAGCCAATAGAGTTAGAGGTCTATTTTTTGGTATATAGGGATAACTATGGGATACAATTTTTTTGACAAAATGTCATGTGACCTTGATGACCTTTGACCTCAACTATACATATATGTCCATAACTCAGTAACCACAAGGGCTACACCCTTCATACTTGGTATGATGGGAGACCTTATGGTACTATAGGTCATGCCTCATTTAATATGCACATATCTAATTCTGGGCAAGCCAATAGAGTTAGAGGTCTGATTTTTGGTATATAGGGATAACTATGGGATACAATTTTTTTGACAAAATGTCACGTGACCTTGATGACCTTTGACCTCAAATATACATATATGTCCATAACTCAGTAACCATAAGGGCTACACCCTTCATACTTGGTATGATGGGAGACCTTATGGTACTATAGGTCATGCCTCATTTAATATGCACATATCTAATTCTGGGCAAGAAATAGAGTTAGAGGTCTGGTTTTTGGTATATAGGGATAACTATGGGATACAATTTTTTTGACAAAATGTCACGTGACCTTGATGACCTTTGACCTCAAATATACATATATGTCCATAACGCAGTATCCACAAGGGCTACACCCTTCATACTTGGTATGATGGGAGACTTATGGTACTATAGGTCATGCCTCATTTAATATGCACATATCTAATTCTGGCAAGCCAATAGAGTTAGAGGTCTGGTTTTTGGTATATAGGGATAACTATGGGATACAATTTTTTTGACAAAATGTGACGTGACCTTGATGACCTTTGACCTCAAATATCAGATATGTCCACAACTCAGTAACCACAAGGGCTACACCCTTCATACTTGGTATGATGGGAGACCTTATGGTACCAAAGGTCATGCCTCATTAAATATGCACATATCTAATTCTGGGCAAGCCAATAGAGTTAGAGGTCTGATTTTTGGTATATAGGGATAACTATGGGATACAATTTTTTTCACAAAATGTCACGTGACCTTGATGACCTTTGACCTCAAATATACATATCTGTCCATAACTCAGCAACCGCATGGGCTACACCTGTCATATTTGGTATGATGGGAGACCTTATGGTACCACATGTCATGCCTCATTAAATATGCACATAACTAATTTTTGGCAAGCCAATAGAGTTAGAGGTCTGATTTTTGGTATATAGGGATAACTATGGGATACAATTTTTTTGACAAAATGTCACGTGACCTCGATGACCTTTGACCTCAAATATACATATATGTCCATAACTCAGTAAACACAATGGTTACACCCTTTATATTTGGTATGATGGGAGACCTTATGGTACAGTATGTCATGCCTCATTAAATATGCACATATCTAATTTTGGGCAAACCAACAGAGATAGAGGTCTGATTTTTGGTATATGGGGATAATAAAGGGACACAAATATATTGATAAAATATCATGTGAACTTGGTGACCTTTGACCTCAAATATACGCATGTACCTTAACATGAGCAACAATTAGTACAAACACCTTCATCGTTAGTATGATAGCAGATCTCAAGGTGACGCATTATGTGTCTCATCAACTATGCGAGCTGCTCGGCCCCGCCAACGCTGCTTGCAGCTTTAATTAGGGGCCCAAGCCTTGCGGCTTGGGCCCCTATTGGTTTTACTGGAGTTCAATATTCTTCTTCTTCTTCTTCCGCTTCTTCTTCTTCCTCTTCTTCCGCCACTTTTTTGCCCCTCTTGATCTCAGGAACCGCTTAACGTTAAGTTCTCAAACTTACAGGGCTAATAGGTACTAATGGGTACTAGTGCATGTTATCCTTAAAATTGTGATTGGTCACGTGACCTGGCAGCCATATTGGATTTTCCAAAAACCTAGAAATGGCTTCTCCAGAATACCCAGGGGTCTAGTCGATTTGAAATTTTTTGTATATCAAACATGACCTAAGGTCTTAAAAATTGGCGAATAAAATCGCGTGCGGTCACGTGACCTTGGCCGCCATATTGGATTTTAAGAAAATCGTGATTTAATCTTTAAAAATCTTCTTCTCGAGAACCAACACACCGATTCAACTGAAAATTTACATGTGACATCTTAAGTGTGATCTCTTTCAAGTTTGCGAAAGGCGTTTTGATCGGTCACGTGGTTGGCCGCCATATTGGATTTTGCGAAAATCGTGATTTAATCTTTAAAAATCTTCTTCTCCAGAACCAACACACCGATTCCACTGAAATAGACATGTAACATCTTAAGTGTGATCTCTTTCAAGTTTGCAAAGGGCGTTTGCTCGGTCACGTGCCTTGGCCGCCATATTGGAATTTTGCGAAAATCGTGATTTAATCTTTAAAAATCTTCTTCTCCAGAACCAACACACCTACTCGACTGAAATTTTACATGTTACATCTTAAGTGTGATCTCTTTCAAGTTTGCGAAAGGCGTTTTGATCGGTCACGTGGTTTGGCCGCCATATTGGATTTTGCGAAAATCGTGATTTAATCTTTAAAAATCTTCTTCTCCAGAACCAATGCACCGATTGGACTGAAATTTGACAAGTAACATCTTAAGTGTGATCTCTTTCAAGTTTGCGAAAGGCATTTTGATCGGTCACGTGATTTGGCCGCCATATTGGATTTTCGAAAAATACCAATTTACTCTTTAAAAAGCTTCTTCTTGAGAAGTAAAACACCAGTTCAGTTGAAATGTTACTCAGGTCATCCTTAGGCTTATGTCTTTCAAGTTTATAAAAGACATTTGGATCGGTCACATGATTAACCGCATGGGCCCCGCCAACGCTGCTTGCAGCTTTAATTCTTTCTTCTTCTTCTGCCGTTTTTTGCCCTTCCTAATCTCAGAAACTGCTCCATGAAATTTTTTGAAACTTGGTACAATGTTTAAGGTCAATGAGAGGTAGTGCATGTTAGTCATGAATTTTTAATTTGTCATGTGACCTGGCTACAATTTTGAAATGAAAATGTTTTTTACTGTCCCATTTCCATAAAATTTGACCGATCCAAAATCTTTTCGCAAACTTTATAGGCAATACTACCTAGATGCTATATATTAAATTTCAAGGAAATTGACCAGGCAGTTTTTGAGAAGAAGATTTTTAAAGTATTATTTTTCTGATTTTTCAATGACCTTTGACCTCCCCTATACCTCTGCAGCTAAGCTATACGAATGGCTTATTCTGGCCTATGTAAGAGTCCTGGGGGGCGGGGGCTAGTGACTACTGAACAATGACCAACAGGGGATCAAACTGCAAATCAATATTTTGAGGATGAACTTGACCTATGACCCTAGCATGTTTCTATACCTCATTGATTATGCACATATCTAATTCCAGCCTTCAAACAGGAGCTAGAGTTCTAATTTTTGGTACACACGGACATGTATCAGTGTTAAGGTTTTTTAACAAAATGTCACATGACCGGCACTTCCTATACCTCATTGATTATGCACATATCTAATTCTGGGCAAGCCAATAGAGCTGGAGGTCTGATTTTTGGTATATAAGGATAACTATGGGATACAATTTTTTTGACAAAATGTCACATGACTTCGATGACCTTTGACCTCAAATACACATATATGTCCATAACTCAGTAACCACAGGGCAACACCCTTAATATTTGGTATGATGGGAGACCTTATGGTACAATAGGTCATGCCTCATTAAATTTTTTGACATTTTGGGGATGCCCCTTGACCTTTGACCTTGGCATCATTTAGCACATTATTAAACATGCACGTATGCAATTCTGGAGTACCAGATACAGCAAGAGGTCTGATTTTTGCTATAAGGAGGCAAACAAAGTTTTTGAGGTCAAAGGTCATCCTGGTCACGTGACATTTTGTCAACACACTTTGGTCCTATACTTCTCCCTGTGTACCAAAAATCAGATCCCTAGCTCTATTGGCTAGCCCGGAATTAGATATGCGCATAATTAATGAGCTACATGATGTGGTACCAAATGTCTTCCATCCTACCAAATATCAAGGCAGTAGCACTTGTGGTTACTGATTTACAAGCCTATTCGTGAAATTGAGGTCAAAGGTCATCCTGGTCACGTGACATTTTGTCAACACACTTTGCTCCTTTACTTCTCCCTGTGTACCAAAAATCAGATCCCTAGCTCTATTGGCTAGCCCGGAATTAGATATGCGCATAATTAATGAGCTACATGATGTGGTACCATATGTCTTCCATCCTACCAAATATCAAGGCAGTAGCAGCATTGTGGTTACTGATTTACAAGCCTATTCGTGAAATCGAGGTCAAAGGTCATCCTGGTCACGTGACGTTTTGCCCAAAATCTTTGCTTCCACACGTCTCCCCATGTACCAAAAATCAGACCCCTAGCTCTATTGGCTTGCCCAGCATTGGCATTAGCAGCCCCTGTGCAGTAATGCTGGCTGAGCATATTCCCTATTCATAAGCTGTAGGCTGGCCTCGTACGTAACTCAATCAGATGAAAGCTCGCTTGCTTCACATTCTGAAACACTGATCTGATTTGCAATGAATCTCATGTTGGCTCTAAAATCAGCTTACAACCCATGCTGTATCCTTGTAAGCCACTAGCTGAGTGCTGATCAGCTCCTATTCAAACATAGAGACACGCACTATTTTTTGAACCGTACTATCTTCGTGACCTTTGACCTAGTAGCTCTACCTTTGACCTAAGCATCTCAACAGCATAACCCTGTGTGTGTGTACCATGGCCATATGCCTACAGCTTTCCCTATTGCTTTCATTGGCTTTTTAGGGGCCGAGCGCCCTCATGGGCGATGGCCCCTATTGGTATTGCTAAAGTTCTACTTCCTTCTTTAGGGGCGAGCGCCCTCATGGGCGAGGTCCCTATTGGTATTGCTCAAGTTCTAATTCCTTCTTCTTCTTAGGGGCCGATCGAGCGCCCTCATGGGCGAGGCCCCTATTGGTATTGCTCAAATTCTACTTTTTCTTCTTTTTAGGGGCCGAGCGCCCTCATGGGCGAGGCCCCTATTGGTATTGCTCAAGTTCTACTTTTTTCTTCTTAGGGGCCGAGCGCCCTCATGGCGAGGCCCCTATTGGTATTGTTCAAGTTCTACTTTTTAGGGGCCAAGCCGACCGGCTGGGCCCCTATTGGTTTTATAGGAGTTCAACTTTCTTTAGGGGCCCAAGCCTACCGGCTGGGCCCCTATTGGTTTTATAGGAATTCAACTTTTTCTACTTCTTCTTCTTCTTCCGCTCTTTTTTTGTCGACCTAGAACTCAAACAACCGCTTACCGCAAACTTCTGAAACTTGCAGGGCTAATAGGTACCTATGAGATCTCGTGCACCTGGGTATACAAATTTGATTGGTCACGTGACCTGGCGGCCATATTGGATTTTCCAAAAACCTAAAAATGGCTTTTCCAGAATACCCAGGGGTCTAGTCGATTTGAAATTTTTTGTATAGCAAGCATGGCCTAAGGTCTTAAGAATTTGCCGATAAAATCGCATGCGGTCACGTGACCTTGGCCGCCATATTGGATTTCGAAAATATCAATTTAATCTTTAAAAATCTTCTTCTCCAGAACCAATACACTGATTCGACTGAAATTTCACATGTAACATCTTAAGTGTGATCTCTTCAAAGTTTGCGAAAGGCGTTTGGATCGGTCACATGGTTTGGCCGCCATATTGGATTTTGAGAAAATCGTGTTTAATCTTCAAAAATCTTCTTCTCCAGAACCAATACACCGATTTGACTGAAATTTGACATGTAACATCTTAAGTGTGATCTCTTTCAAGTTTGCGAAAGGCGTTTTGATCGGTCACGTGGTCTGGCCGCCATATTGGATTTTTGCGAAAATCATGATTTAATCTTTAAAAATCTTCTTCTCCAGAACCAACACACCGATTGCACTCAAATTTCACATGTTACATCTTAAGTGTGATATCTTTCAAGTTTGCGAAAGGCGTTTTAATCGGTCACGTGACCTGGCGGCCATATTGGATTTTGCTAAAATCATGATTTAATCTTTAAAAATCTTCTTCTCCAGAACCAATACGCCACTTCGACTGAAATTTGACATGTAACATCTTAAGTGTGATCTCTTTCAAGTTTGCGAAAGGCGTTTTTGATCGGTCATGTGGTTTGGCCACCATATTGGATTTTAGGAAAATCATGATTTAATCTTTAAAAATTTTCTTCTCCCTAACCAACGCACCGATTGAGCTGAAAATTTATGTGTAACATCTTAAGTGTGATCTCTTTCAAGTTTGCGAAAGGTGTTTGGATCGGTCACGTAGTTTGGCCGCATATTGGATTTTGCGAAAATCGTGATTTAATCTTTAAAAATCTTCTTCTCCAGAATCAACATACCGATTCGACTGAAATTTGACATCTAACATCTTAAGTGTGATCTCTTTCAAGTTTGCGAAAGGCATCTTGATCGGTCACGTGGTTTGGCCGCCATATTGGATTTTAGGAAAATCATGATTTACTCTTTAAAAATTTCCTTCTCCACAACCAACCCACCGATTGAGCTGAAATTTTATGTATAACATCTTAAGTGTGATCTCTTTCAAGTTTGCGAAAGGCATCTTGATCGGTCACGTGGAATGGCCGCCATATCGGATTTTGCGAAAATCGTGATTTAATCTTTAAAAATCTTCTTCTCCAGAACCAACACACCGATTCAACTGAAATTTCACATGTAACATCTTATGTGTGATCTCTTTCAAGTTTGCGAAAGGCATCTTGATCGGTCACGTGGTTTGGCGCCATATTGGATTTTAGGAAAATCTTGATTTAATCTATAAAATTTTCTTCTCCACAACAAACACACTGATTGAGCTGAATTTTATGTGTAACATCTTAAGTGTGATCTCTTTCAAGTTTGCAAAAGTGAAAGGCGTTTGGATCGGTCACGTGGTTTGGCTGCCATATTGGATTTTCCGTAAAATATTAAATTCCAAGTGAAACGTACAGTAACTATTAGATGATGTTCAAAATCCTACTTTTTAAAGCTCGAATTTTGCACATAATATCATTAGTGCAAGATTTTTCAACCTTGTTAACCGCTTGGGCCCCGCCAACGCTGCTTGCAGCTTTAATCCCTCTTTTTTAGGGGCCCAAGCCGACCGGCTGGGCCCCTATTGGTTTTATAGGAATTCAACTTTCTTCTTCTTCTTCTACTTCTTCTTCTTCTTCCGCTCTTTTTTTGTCGACCTAGAACTCAAACACCACTTACCGCAAACTTCTAAAACTTGCAGGGCTAATAGGTACCTATGAGATCTCGTGCACCTGGGTATACAAATTTCGATTGGTCACGTGACCTGGCGGCCATATTGGATTTTCCAAAAACCTAAAAATGGCTTCTCCAGAAGACCCAGGGGTCTAGTCGATTTGAAATTTTTTGTATAGCAAGCATGGCCTAAGGTCTTTAGAATTTGCCAATAAAATCGCATGCGGTCACGTGACCTTGGCCGCCATATTGGATTTTGAAAAATACCCATTTAATCTTTAAAAATCTTCTTCTCCAGAACCAAAACACCGATTCGACTGAAATTTGACATGTAACATCTTAAGTGTGATCTCTTTCAAGTTTGCGAAAGGCGTTTGGATCGGTCACGTGGTTTGGCCGCCATATTGGATTTTGAGAAAATCGTGATTTAATCTTCAAAAATCTTCCCCTCCAGAACCAACACCCCGATTAAACTGAATTTTGACATGTAACATCTTAAGTGTGATCTCTTTTAAGTTTGCGAAAGGCGTTTTGATCGGTCACGTGGTCTGGCCGCCATATTGGATTATTGCGAAAATCGTTATTTAATCTTTAAAAATCTTCTTGTCCAGAACTAACACACCGATTGAGCTGAAATTTTACTCATGTCATCCTTAGAGTGATCCCTTTGAAGTTTGCAAAACACATTTGGATCGGTCACGTGATCTGGCCGCCATATTGGGTTTTTGAAAAAATACCAATTTAATCTTCAAAAATCCTCTTCTGCAGAACTAAAACACCGATTGAGCTGAAAATTTACTCATGTCATCCTTAGAGTGATCTCTTTCAAGTTTGCAAAAGACATTTGGATTGGTCACATTGTTTGGCCGCCATCTTGCATTTTGAGAAAATCACATTTAATCTATAAAAATCTTCTTCTCTAGAACCGACACACCGATTGAACTGAAATTTTACTCGTACATTTTTAAGTATGATCTCTTTCAAGTTTGGGAAAGACATTTCGATCGGTCACATGGTTTGGCCGCCATATTGGATTTTACGTAAAACATGCAATTCCCACTGACACATACAGTAACTATGAGATGATGTTCAAAATCATACTTTTGCAAGATCGAATTTTGCACATAATATCATTAGTGCAAGATCTTTCAACCATGTTATCCGCTTGGGCCCCGCCAACGCTGCTTGCAGCTTTAATTAGGGGCCCAAGCCTACCGGCTGGGCCCCTATTGTTTTCGTAGGAATTCAACTTTCTTCTTCTTCTTTTTCTTCCGCTCTTTTTTTGTCGACCTAGAACTCAAACACCGCTTACCGCAAACTTCTGAAACTTGCAGGGCTAATAGGTACCTATGAGATCTCGTGCACCTGGGTATACAAATTTTGATTGGTCACGTGACCTGGCGGCCATATTGGATTTTCCAAAAATCTAAAAATGGCTTCTCCAGAATACCAGGGGTCTAGTTGATTTGAAATTTTTTGTATAGCAAGCATGGCCTAAGGTCTTTTAAATTTGCCAATAAAATCGCATGCGGTCACGTGACCTTGTCCGCCATATTGGATTTTGAAAAATACCAATTTAATCTTTAAAAATCTTCTTCTCCAGAACCAACACACCGATTCGACTGAAATTTGACATGTAACATCTTAAGTGTGATCTCTTTCAAGTTTGCGAAAGGCGTTTTGATCGGTCACGTGGTTTGGCCGCCATATTTGATTTTGAGAAAATCGTGATTTAATCTTTAAAAATCTTCTTCTCCAGAACCAACACACTGATTCGACTGAAATTTGACATGTAACATCTTAAGTGTGATCTCTTTCAAGTTTGCGAAAGGCGTTTTGATCGGTCACGTGGTTTGGCCGCCATATTGGATTTTGAGAAAATCGTGATTTAATCTTTAAAAATCTTCTTCTCCAGAACCAACACACTGATTCGACTGAAATTTGACATGTAACATCTTAAGTGTGATCTCTTTCAAGTTTGCGAAAGGCGTTTTGATCGGTCACGTGGTTTGGCCGCCATATTGCATTTTGCAAAAATCGTGATTAAATCTTTTAAAATATTCTTCTCCAGAACCAACACACCATTCGACTGAAATTTGACATGTAACATAAAAAGTGTGATCTCTATCAAGTTTGCGAAAGGCGTTATGATCGGTCACGTGGTTTGGCCGCCATATTGGATTTTAGGAAAATCATGATTTAATCTTTAAAAATTTTCCTCTCCACAACCAACACATCGATTGAGCTGAAATTTTATGTGTAACATCTTAAGTGTGATCTCTTTCAAGTTTGCGAAAGGCATTTTGATCGGTCACGTGGTTTGGCCGCCATATTTGATTTTCCGTAAAATGTTAAATTCCAAGTGAAACGTACAGTAACTATTAGATGATGTTCAAAATCCTACTTTTTCAAGCTCGAATTTTGCACATAATATCATTAGTGCAAGATTTTTCAACCATGTTAACCGCTTGGGCCCCGCCAACGCTGCTTGCAGCTTTAATTAGGGGCCCAAGCCAACCGGCTGGGCCCCTATTGGTTTCGTTGGAGTTCAACTTTCTTCTTTTCTTCTTCTTCTACTTCTTCTTCTTCTTCCGCTCTTTTTTGTCGACCTAGAACTCAAACACCGCTTACCGCAAACTTCTGAAACTTGCAGGGCTAATAGGTACCTATGAGATCTCGTGCACCTGGGTATACAAATTTCGATTGGTCACATGACCTGGCGGCCATATTGGATTTTCCAAAAACCTAAAAATGGCTTCTCCAGAAGACCCAGGGGTCTAGTAGATTTGAAATTTTTTGTATAGCAAGCATGGCCTAAGGTCTTCAGAATTTGACAATAAAATCGCATGCGGTCACGTGACCTTGGCCGCCATATTGGATTTTTGAAAAATACCCATTTAATCTTTAAAAATCTTCTTCTCCAGAAACCAAAACACCGATTGGACTGAAATTTCACATGTAACATCTTAAGTGTGATCTCTTTCAAGTTTGCGAAAGGCGTTTTGATCGGTCACGTGGTTTGGCCGCCATATTGGATTTTGAGAAAAATCGTGATTTAATCTTCAAAAATCTTCTTCTCCAGAACCAACACCCTGATTCAACTGAAATTTGACATGTAACATCTTTAGTGTGATCTCTTTCAAGTTTGCGAAAGGCGTTTTGATCAGTCAAATGGTCTGGCCGCCATATTGGATTTTTAGAAAATCATGATTTAATCTTTAAAAATCTTCTTCTCCAGAACCAAAACACTGATTCGACTGAAATTTTACATGTAACATCTTAAGTGTGATCTCTTTCAAGTTTGCGAAAGGCGTTTTGATCGGTCACTTGGTTTGGCCGCCATATTGGATTTTGAGAAAATCGTGATTTAATCTTCAAAAATCTTCTTCTCCAGAACCAACACCCCGATTCGACTGAAATTTGACATGTAACATCTTAAGTATGATCTCTTTCAAGTTTGCGAAAATCGTTTTGATCGGTCACGTGGTCTGGCCGCCATATTCGATTTTTGCGAAAATCATTATTTAATCTTTAAAAATCTTCTTCTGCAGAACCAACACACTGATTCAACTGAATTTGACATGTAACATCTTAAGTGTGATCTCTTACAAGTTTGTGAAAGGCATTTTGATTGGTCACGTGGTTTGGCCGCCATATTGGATTTTACGTAAAACATGCATTCCCACTGACACATACAGTAACTATGAGATGATGTTCAAAATCATACTTTTGCAAGATCGAATTTTGCACATAATATCATTAGTGCAAGATCTTTCAACCATGTTATCCGCTTGGGCCCCGCCAACGCTGCTTGCAGCTTTAATTAGGGGCCCAAGCCGACCGGCTGGGCCCCTATTGGTTTTATAGGAGTTCAACTTTCTTCTTCTACTTCTTCTTCTTCTTCTTCTCCTTCCGCTCTTTTTTTGTCGACCTAGAACTCAAACACCGCTTACCGCAAACTTCTGAAACTTGCAGGGCTAATAGGTACCTATGAGATCTCGTGCACCTGGGTATACAAATTTTGATTGGTCACGTGACCTGGCGGCCATATTGGATTTTCCAAAAATCTAAAAATGGCTTCTCCAGATAACCTAGGGGTCTAGTCGATTTGAAATTTTTTGTATAGCAAGCATGGCCTAAGGTCTTAAGAATTTGCCAATAAAATCGCATGCGGTCACGTGACCTTGGCCGCCATATTGGATTTTTGAAAAATACCAATTTAATCTTTAAAAATCTTCTTCTCCAGAACCAAAACACCGATTCGACTAAAATTTCACATGTAACATCTTAAGTGTGATCTCTTTCAAGTTTGCGAAAGGCGTTTTGATCGGTCACGTGGTTGGCCGCCATATCGGATTTTGCGAAAATCGTGATTTAATCTTTAAAAATCATCTTCTCCAGAACCAACACACTGATTCTACTGAAATTTGATAAATAGCATCTTAAGTGTGATCTCTTTCAAGTTTGCGGAAGGCGTTTTGATCAGTCACGTGGTCTGGCCGCCATATTTGATTTGCGAAAATCGTGATTTAATGTTCAAAAATCTTCTTCTCCAGAACCAACACACCGATTCGACTAAAATTTCACATGTAACATCTTAAGTGTGATCTCTTTCAAGTTTGCGAAAGGCGTTTTGATCGGTCACGTGGTTTGGCCGCCATATTGGATTTTGCGAAAATCGTGATTTAATCTTTAAAAATCTTCTTCTCCAGAACCAACACACCGATTCTACTGAAATTTGATATGTAACATCTTAAGTGTGATCTCTTTCCAGTTTGCAAAAGGCGTTTTGATCGGTCACGTGGTCTGGCCGCCATATTGGATTTTGCGAAAATCGTGATTTAATCTTCAAAAATCTTCTTCTCGAGAACCAACACACCGATTCTACTGAAATTTGATATGTGACATCTTAAGTGTGATATCTTTCCAGTTTGCGAAAGGCGTTTTGATCGGTCATGTGGTTTGGCCACCATATTGGATTTTTGCGAAAATCATGATTTAATCTTTAAAAATCTTCTTCTCCAGAACCAACTCCACCGATTTGACCTAAATTTGACATGTAACATCTAAGTGTTGTCTCTTTCAAGTTTGCGAAAGGCGTTTTGATCGGTCACGTGGTTTGGCCGCCATATTGGATTTTGTGAAAATCGTGATTAAATCCTTAAAAATCTTCTTCTCCAGAATCAACAAACCGATTCGACTGAAATTTGACATGTAACATAAAAAGTGTGATCTCTTTCAAGTTTGTGAAAGGCGTTTTGATCGGTCACGTGGTTTGGCCGCCATATTGGATTTTCCGTAATATATTAAATTCCAAGTGAAATGTACAGTAACTATTAGATGATGTTCAAAATCCTACTTTTGCAAGCTCGAATTTTGCACATAATATCATTAGTGCAAGATTTTTCAACCATGTTAACCGCTTGGGCCCCGCCAACGCTGCTTGCAGCTTTAATTAGGGGCCCAAGCCGACCGGCTGGGCCCCTATTGGTTTTATAGGAGTTCAACTTTCTTCTTCTTCTTCTTCTTCTTCTTCTTCTCCTCGCTCTTTTTTTGTCGACCTAGAGCTCAACCACCGCTTACCGCAAACTTCTGAAACTTGCAGGGCTAATAGGTACCTATGAGATCTCGTGCACCTGGGTATACAAATTTCGATTGGTCACGTGACCTGGCGGCCATATTGGATTTTCCAAAACCTAAAAATGGCTTCTTCAGAAGACCCAGGGGTCTAGTCGATTTGAAATTTTTTGTATAGCAAGCATGGCCTAAGGTCTTTAGAATTTGTCAATAAAATCGCATGCGGTCACGTGACCTTGGCCGCCATATTGGATTTTGCAAAAAATCATGATTTATTGTTTAAAAATCTTCTTCTCCAGAACCAAAACACCGATTGACTGAAATTTCACATGTAACATCTTAAGTGTGATCTCTTTCAAGTTTGCGAAAGGCGTTTTGATCGGTCACGTGGTTTGGCCGCCATATTGGATTTTGCAAAAATCGTGATTTAATCTTCAAAAATCTTCTTCTCAGAACGAACACACCGATTCAACTGAAATTTGACATGTAGCATCTTAAGTGTGATCTCTTTCAAGTTTGCGAAAGGCGTTTTAATCGGTCACGTGGTCTGGCCGCCATATTGGATTTTTGCGAAAATCCTCATTTAATCTTTAAAAATCTTCTTCTCCGAACCAACACACCGATTCGACTGAAATTTGACATATAACATCTTAAGTGTGATCTCTTTCAAGTTTGCGAAAGGCGTTTTGATCGGTCACATGGTTTGGCCGCCATATTGGATTTTGCGAAAATCGTGATTTAATCTTTAAAAATCTTCTACTCCAGAACCATACACAGATTCGATTGAAATTTGACATGTAACATCTTTAGTGTGATCTCTTTCAAGTTTGCGAAAGGCCTTTGATCGGTCACGTGGTTTGGCCGCCATATTGGATTTTCCGTAAAATATTAAATTCCAAGTGAAACGTACAGTAACTATTAGATGATGTTCAAAATCCTACTTTTGAAGCTCGAATTTTGCACATAATATCATTATTGCAAGATTTTTCAACCATGTTCACCGCTTGGGCCCCGCCAACGCTGCTTGCAGCTTTAATTAGGGGCCCAAGCCTACCGGCTGGGCCCCTATTGGTTTTATAGGAGTTCAATATTCTTCTTCTTCTTCTTCTTCTTCTTCTTCTTCCGCTCTTTTTTGTCGACCTAGAACTCAATCACCGCTTACCGCAAACTTTGAAACTTGCAGGGCTAATAGGTACCTATGAGATCTCGTGCACCTGGGTATAGAAATTTCGAATAGTCGCGCGACC